>NW_020185324.1:9672527-9822257 GCF_003031525.2 Neophocaena asiaeorientalis asiaeorientalis | reverse complement strand
GCTTGTTTTCATGAAATGCATACACACACACACACACACACACACACACACACACACAGCGGGAGAGAGAGAGAGAGAGAGAGAGAGAGAGAGGGAACCACTATCATTTTATAACAGATAGGAATCAGTCCTGCTTAGCTAGTAAATGGATAGAGTGAATGTAGTGATCTTGTAAATTGCCTTTATAGCCTAAGAATCAAGAGAATATAGGAAAGCTTTTCTGCTGTTTGGCTGAAAGTGGTTCTTTCCTGGATCCATATCCTATTTCTGTTGACCCCTTGAATAGGGTGGCTCAGCTGTTCTTTGCTTTCATGTCTTATTTTATCCTAACAACTCTATAAAGGCACATATTATTCTCTCCAGGTTATGGGTGATAAGACCAAGGGATTGGATGACTTCTATAATGGCACTGCTGTTCCTTCCACCTTTAGAGTGCTTTGATTTCCACGGCATTTACAGTGTTTATCAATGGAAAGTAGGATTGAGGACTGTCCGTATCAGAATCAAATCCTTGGTATTATTTGTTTTAAAAAGTCAATTTCTGATAACTAACCATGTCTGTCAAATCAGGATCTATACTCTTATTTGCGTTTTGTACCCACAAGCCAGGTGATGGCTTTGCTTATTAAAAGGCCAAGGTTATGGCTAACAGTAAATGAGCCCCCAGATCTTAGACTGCTGAGTCATTGTCTTAGAGCCTTGCTTCTCAGAATCTGGTCTATATACCACTAACACTGGCATAACCTCGGAGTCTTTTAAAAGTACAGAAACACAGACCCCACAGCTGAACTTTGACATGATCTCCAAGTGCTTCGTGTGCATATTGAAGTGTGAAAAGCACTGCCTTAAAGACTTTTTCATTATTCACCCCATTTGGTGTTTCCCAATCTTTCTTTACAATAAGGATAATCACCTGGGAGCACCCTATTCTTACAGGGTGAAGAATAAACAAATTTTTTGAAAACCACTGAAAAAAGTTTCTGTTTACCTGTTATTACTAATATGTAGCCTTCCTCACAAAAGCCCTTTTATAACTGAGCCCTTGGTTTTGCACTTGTACCCTCTCCCAGTGCTGCAGAGTGTCTCTTTGCCATCTCTCCCCTTCCTGAGAGCAAAATTAGATTCTGGAATTTGGAGTCCTGTGCTCTGAGTTCATTTCCATTTCTTCTTCTTCTCTTCCTATGTAGGTCAAAAAATATGTGCTTGAAATTTTGGATGTGAAAGTGCTCCTTAGACCACCTGTTAGCCTGAACCCCAAACTCACCACAGCTGTTCCAACTTTATACCAGGCCAGTGGGCATTACTTTCCCCACCATGGGACTGAAAGAAACTTTAAAAGAAAAAGCGAGATATTCAAAGCAGTGGAAGGAAATACTGAGCAACAACTAATATAAATTATTTCATTTAGTCTGTACAATGGCCCTGCAAAGACATTTTAAAGATAGATGAGGGCTTCCCTGGTGGCGCAGTGGTTGAGAGTCCGCCTGCCGATGCAGGGGACACGGGTTCATGCCCCGGTCTGGGAAGATCCCACATGCCGCGGAGCGGCTGGGCCCGTGAGCCATGGCCGCTGAGCCTGCGCGTCCGGAGCCTGTGCTCCGCAACGGGAGAGGCCACAACAGTGAGAGGCCCACGTACCGCAAAAAAATAATAATAATAAAGACAGCTGACAGAAAAGTTACATATTTTCACCAAGGCCACAAGAGTAGGGGATCCCAATTCCAAAACCATGTCTGTTGGTCTCTGAAGCTAGTGCTTTTTCATCAGAGTTATATATTCTCCATATTTCAGAATGGAATTGAGGATATATAGAGAATGAAGTAAAGTGCAATATGAAACATTTTAAGGAAAGGAAAAAGGTAATAAAGTTGTTAATATAATAGCTAACATTTTTGAATGCTGACAGTGAGTCAGGCTTTATGAGTTTTTGTGTATTAACTCATCCAATCTCTGATATAGGTATCATAATCATTGTGGTCCTCATTCTACCGATGGATAAATTGAGGACCAGGTATGCTAAGTAAATAGTTCAAGGGCACACACTAAAAGCTAGAGCTGGCACTGGAAAGCAGGAAGTCCAATTCCAAGTCTGAGTTCTTAACCACTGCACTACACAGCCTCCCTGATTCTGAGCTCCCAAGTGCATTTTTAGCTGTAGTCTTCTGGCCACCTAGAGGCAAAAGGAAATACACTAGAAATTCAACTTTTGATTTTTTGCAAAGAAGAGATGTATCAGTTCATCTGCAGAAATATTTCGTCTACAGTTCCATTTAAGCAAGGACTTTTTATGTGTTATGACCCATCCCACCTGATTTAATTCTGCTTCCTATCACTACCACTCATCTCAATTATACCTCCAAGGTTCTGGAAAGGAATGATGATGTACAGCTAAAGTACTGACACTCATGGACAAACATTTTTTTAAAGCAGTGAAGTAGACTTCTAACATTTAGGCATTTACGACTACAGTTTCTGCAGGTTTAGTTTGACAAAAGTGGGTATTGAGACTAAAGGAATTTCTAGGATGTCACAGAGTCTCTCTACACCTCCAAATGACTGTTGGCAACGGCAGAGTCAACCCTTCCAGTGTTTGGGAAGGATGAATTGCCACCTTTGGCAAGCATCCTTTACACCTTCTTTCTAGCTTTTAAAATAAGGCATGTAAAAAAATAAATAAATAAAATAAAATAAGGCATGTGACTTGGGCTCTAAGATACCAGAGAACCGATCTATTCTGATCACTCATTGGTGGAGGATTATTTTATTTCAATAGGAGGTGTTCCCACTGGGCCATCCTTGGGAATTCAGGAAGAGGCAAGGGGGAAAATATTGGAGAATCATTGTTCTGGTTCTTCCTGTGAACCAAATTATCTTCTACTTCATGGGAATGTTGAAACCTAGCCCATTTGTGCTTTGTTTAATCTTAACTTTCCTGTTCCCTGACTGTGACTTTTAGAATTTGGATCCAACAATATTAACTTTATGTGAGAAGTCTGCCTCCTCCACAACGTGGGTAGAGTTCATCAAACTCTCTTATGCATCCAGGATTTATCATGGCTGTAAAATAGTCAGTTGTGTGTCTGCTCCTCTTTCATTCTAAATTGGATATTCCTGGAAAGCAGTGACCGTGATTTACTCATTTAAAAAAAAAAGAAAAACTCTTCAGTGCCAAGTATAGGGCTTAACAGAAAATTGTTAGGTGACTGTTGTTTAAACAGGTATATCATTGAGTAAATCTGTAAACATACTATGCCCACTGCTTTTGGCAAGGTGAACAAGCAGTATCTGTCACTGATGAGCCTCATGTTAACATCATGCCTAAGGTCATAAGAAATTATGCTGCTGTGCCAAGTACATGCTCCAGGTCAACCTGGGAGCTCAGCTGTGACCTGTTATTTTCCTGGTTATTCTGTTTCTGGCTGCACTGAGCAAGTTAAGCCCTCACAGCTGGTCATTCTGAAAAAGGAACTTGCTTTACAATTTCAGAAACACCAAAGAGCATGTCGGACAAAGGGAATCTGGCACGTTCCTCTCCTTCAGGGGTACCTATATGTTCACTGCACTATCCATCTTGTTTACTCACAATTGCTTTCAACCACTATAATCAATCAAGTCTGAATATCATAATTACATAGGTGAAAGCACATCTGCTGGATTTATAGCTGACATGCAAAACTGATAGAGATAAAGGAAAAGATAGTGCATCAAAAATGAGTATACCATTGTATATACATTATCTTTCTCAATTCTCCTGCTTCCATTTTATAAATGAAGAATTAAGCTTCAGAGAGGCTGAATGACTTGTCCAAGACCACACAGCTAGGAAGTAGCAGAGATAGTAACTTACTTGCAGATATTTTATTCTGAAATTTAGAATCAATGTATCTGCAAAATGACTTGATCTTTCTATCATGACAAATTTAGAATGAAAAGTAGAAATGCTGCAAACTGCTGCTCATCCCATTGTCAAATTATACCTGAGAAAGGATTGATTAAAGAGGATGAAAACTCGAAAGAATCACTGAAGTGAAAGGTAATTGTTACAATAATAAAGTTGAACTTTCTGCTGGTCTGAGAAGCCAATTGGAAGTACACAGGTTATAATCACCATCTTTATTTGCATAGAATTATTCACAAAATGCCATGGCCTTAATTATCTAATTCCATTCTCAGAAAAACCTTAAAACATTGATTCTCTCCATTTTACAGGTGAGTTAAAAGAGTTACAGAAACTCAAAGAATGTGTATAAGGCCATGTGGGAAGTAAGTAACATTAGGATCCAGGACTCTCCCATGAGTTGAGTCCAGAATGACACTTTATGCTCACATTGAAAATCTGAATATACGTCAAATACAAAATGAAGAGCAGTCCAGTTCAAAACTTCACTAAACTTTTGGTTGGTTAAGCTTTAGTTGGATTAACAATCAGCTATATGGGACATTACAACATTATGTTTTCATAATAAAACTACTTAATATTTAAAGAGAGGAGGTAGTCAATACCTTCTAACTACTTTTTCTTGAAATTAGGTAGGGATTATTCCATATTAAGTGGCTTTCCCACTTTAATTCTTGCCAAACTTAACCCGATTAAACTGGCCAATGCCCATTCAGTATGCTTTCTTTTGGCAAGATATAGCCTCTAATTGACTTTGATGAATTTGGCAAATTGAGACAAAATTGCTCATTCTTATGCTCCACTTAAAAAAAAAAACAAACTCAGGCTTCCCTGGTGGCGCAGTGGTTGAGAGTCCGCCTGACGATGCAGGGGACACGGGTTCGTGCCCCGGTCCGGGAAGATCCCACATGCTGTGGAGTGGCTAGGCCCGTGAGCCATGGCCGCTGAGCCTGCGTGTCCAGAGCCTGTGCTCCGCAGCGGGAGAGGCCACAACAGTGAGAGGCCCGTGTACCGCAAAAAAAAAAAAAAAAAAAAAAAGACTCAAGCAAGCCATCTTTCTCATGTTTTTTCTTACTTTCTCTTCTTTTCTTTTAAGATTCTATTCTTTCTCTCTCAGATTTACTCTTCCATGTGTCAGTTTCTTTGGGGGTTGTTTGTGTGGAGAAGGAGGCAGCGGCACTAATGGAGAAGACATATATTTCAGAGTCAGGCCGACCCCGATATAAAAGCTGCGACACTGCTTCACAGTCATGCAATATTGAACAAGGGACTGAACCTCTGGGATAGCTTTCTCATCCTACAGAATGTCAACAGTAATAACCTCACAGAGTAGTTGTGACACATAAAACTGCAAGTTCTGTACAACTATAGCACAGAGCCTGGCAAATAAAAGTATTCATAATTGGACTTAATGCTGTAGATGAAAGAGTTGTATATACTTACTTTTCAACTTTGGGTCAATAATTACTTAGAAGAAGGTTTGTGACACGGTTTTCTGACCCTCCTATGTGGAAATCTGATCTGTCCTTAAAGACAAACAATAAAAATACCATCTATATTATTTCTTACCCAAGGCACCAGATATGTTGACGTCATCTTCAGAAGAGAAACTTTTCTTCCTTTTTTTTTTTTCTTTTGCCGTAAGTCATTTGTGTGTATCAGAAAATCAGATGAAAGAATGCTAGGATTTTGACAGTTTGGGGCTGCTTGTCCTTGTCTTTTTATTCCCGTCACAATCATTCTCGAAAATAGTCTCCTTGCAACAATGAAAAAAAAATATATATCCAGGTAGTTCATTTTCCAGCTCCTATTTTTCCCTATGGGTTTCATAAAATTGGACCCTAGAGGCTTGACTTTATCAACCACTAGAAGGATTGCCATGGAAATACTATCAGAGACCCCGTCACTCAACCCTTCATCAGGTACCAATAATAGCAGTGAACACATTCACTTAAATATGACTTGGGTCAAAGAAGATGATCATAATAATAGGTACTCAGTACCTCAGTAGAAAATCTTATATAGTGTTGCTTAAGTAAAGGTAGATTATTTATATCTGCTCTGACTTATGCTTTTCAAACTTGGTCAAGAATTTCTTCAGAGGGAATTCATTTAGAATAATAAGTAGCTGATAGAATATTTATTGAATGCAATGGGCTTTTTGTAATTACAGTAACACATGTGACTGTATTTCATTTTTTTTAATTTATTTTTGGCGGCATTGGGTCTTCGTTGCTGCACAGGGGCTTTCCTCTAGTTGCGGTGAGCAGGGGCTACTCTTCGTTGCTGTGCGCAGGCTTCTCATTGTGGGGGCTTCTCAATGCGGTAGCTTTTCTTGTTGTGGAGCATGGGCTCTAGGCGCGTGGGCTCCAGTAGTTGTAGCTCACAGGCTCTAGAGTGCAGCTCAGTAGTTGTGGTGCACGGGCTTAGTTGCTCCGTGGTGTGTGGAATCTTCCTGGACCAGGCCTTGAACCCATGTCCCCAACATTGGCAGGTGGATTCTTAACCACTGTGCCACCAGGGAAGTCCTGTATTTCATTTTTTTTATACTGAAAAACTTGATAAATTCTATTAGGAGAACTTATTTTGTCTTCCAAAATATCTATTAGCCAGCCAACTTAACATCAACTGTGCCCTTAATTACCATAAAATCAGCTCATCATCAGCCTTCTCACCAACCCTCTTTCTCCATCCCAATGAGTAACATAACTTTCCAGAGACAAGAAATCAAAATGCAGTAACAGAAAGAAGTTACTTGCAGAAAATCTTTTTTTATCCTCCTGTTTATTTTCTTAAGGGATCAGCTTTGCTGATTTCTTAAAGAATATGGCAACATATTTATGTTCTCCCTTTATTTGTTTTCATACTGGTTGGTTTCTGATACATCAGAGACTATTGTAGTGCCTTAGCTCATCTTTAAATGATGAAAATGCAAATGCTATGCTAATCTTAGTGGTACTAGAGGTGCTGAGGTTTTTAAGCTAGTGAATCTAGAAGGGACTGTCCCACCATATGGTGAATGTATTAGTCAGGATTGATGAAGTTGTGCTATAGTAAGAACAACAGCAAACACAAAACAGAAACTCGTATTGGTTTCAACAGCAAGGTTTATTTCTTGCTCATGGTTCAAGTGCATGTCAGGTTGGTTTCACTCCAAGAACTAGACTGACTGAACACCCACAAATGTGACTTTTTCTCACAATGTACTGTCCTAAACTAGTTCACATATACTCTCTCAACCTCAAGCAAGCCAAAAATTAAAATCCTACTATTTGCCTCAAAGTGGGGAAAAAAAACCTATATTTGAGTGATCAGACTAATGATGACCACACTAAGAAAATTATTAATAGTGCCAGATATAAAAGGTAATGTTTGTGAGTAGGTCAAACTAAGGAAGTTGAAAGTACATTTAGGCAATTTTTAAAACGTCGTCAGGGATAATCCTGAATAGACAATGACTTTAATCATTTTGCAGTTGGCTTTCTAGCCCCAATGCCTATCTTTTTCCAGTGCTAAATGCAACAGATGTTTATTGAGCACATTACTTCATGTGAGTCATTTACCAAACACTGTAGATAAATAGATGAAAAATCCCTGAATCTGGATTCAGCTTATGTTTATCAAACCTTTATTTTATTAGGAACAGTGCCAGATACGATATTATGTACATTATCTTATGTATCCTCACAACAAATAAAATAAAGTTTATGTTATCTCTTGCTGGAGAAATGAGGACAGTGGTTAAGAAAGGAGCATAACCTTGCCCAAGTTTATACTGCTAGTAGGTGGCAGGGTTAATACATTCTGGCCATTCTAATGGCAAGTCCGGTGCTCCTTCTAGAACATATCTTTTTAACAAGAAATGGTCTATGTGAAAATAAACACTAAACCAAACAGTTGCCCACTCGTGCAGAAGGATCTTTATAACTAATATATTTCATACTCAGATTTGACAGTTTTTCACTTTTGCTGTCTCCTTCTCTTCCTCACATCCCCCGTTGTGGGCCTTCAACAACCTTCTTTTGTTACAGCACTATATTTTTTTTTCCTTTAGAGCACATCATCCATTTATATATCTCTCACATTATATATTTATATATACTTGCCCTGCTTATGTTTTTCAAAATTGGTCAAGAATTTCTTCATATATATGCATATAGACATATAGACATATATATATATATATACATATATATATATCTTGCAAGTATTTCCTTTTCCACTTCCATCTGCCAAGTCTACTTTTAGTTCCATTATCCCATTAATCTTAAGTTTTAAAGATAAATTTATATGTTCTCACTAAAACCCACATTTTCCTAATTTATATTTTAGTTAATCCTCAGAATACTTTCTAGTTCCTCAGGCTCAACCTTTTATTACATCAGTGAGTTCTTCCTCACACCTACATTCAATCAGTTAAAAGCTTATCCTTCACAGGGGCTCTTGCAGTTTTCCCTTCTCTGTCAACCTCACTACTAAAATTCTGTCCCTCATGACATCAATTCTAAACTTTTGTTGTAGCTTTCATTCTCCTTTTGCTTTCTGCATGTCATTGCCAACACTTTTGATTGTATATACAGACATTTCATGTATAATAAGTGACATTCACATTCCTCTATATTCTGGCCTAACACTCTTTTTTTTTTTTTGCGGTATGTGAGCCTCTCACTGTTGTGATGGCTCCGGACGCGCAGGCTCAACGGCCATGGCTCACGGGCCCAGCCGCTCCGCGGCATGTGGGATCTTCCTGGACAGGGGCACAAACCCGTGTCCCCTGCATTGGCAGGCGGACTCCAACCACTGTACCACCAGGGAAGCCCTGGCCTAACACTCTTGTTCCTGCTTATTTCCCACTATGTCTTAAAGCAATACAAAATGAAACAAAAACATTAATTCTACCCCAAATAGTCAATTACTCTTTTCTAAAATTTCCCTCAAATTTTCTTACCACTCTCCCTTTGATCATATTATTTTTATCATCTAGATTGTCCTCTTATACTCCAAATACCTATTGAAAGTCCACCTATTGTGTTAGGATGAGAGAAAATTTAATGATTTTGCTTATTTGTTTTTTAACATTCTTTGTCACATTCACAGCTCAGTAAATTATTTTTTTTCTTTGTGTTACTGTACTTCTCACTTCATGCACTAATCAGCAAGCATACCATATTCTGCCTGGGACCCATACTTCTAGACCTTTTAGAATGGCTTCTCATATATAGTAGGTAGACTATAAACATCAGTATCGTCAATAAACTATTAACTTGATAGCTTTCTGGAGTCCAACTGAACAGTATTAATGGATTATCTTTGATATCAAAATTTAACTTCAAGGAGGCTTAAAGCATTGTATTACGTTATTGAAAAATAGGAACCAACCTAATATTCTACATGAAGTAGTGGTAGAGGAGAAGCCTTGTTAGAACATTTCTGATCTATTCATAAATTCAAATTAATTGGAAACACTGTAGAATTACATATAATGCCAATATAATGCCATGGAATAATGTGCACAAGTTAGATTGGAGGAGGAACAGGTTACAAAAAAGAAGGTTTTTTGTTTGTTTAGTTGTTTTATGAATATGTGGTAGACCACAATTCTTATTTTCCCTCTGGACACTCACCCCCTTTTAGTTAGTTTTGGCTATGAGAATTGATTTGGCTGATAAAATGTGAGTGAAGGTGATGTGGGTCATTTCCAGGTAAAAGTATTTAAGATGTAAGAGTTTCTTTGTGCTGTTTCATGTGGCAACATTAAATAGTGGTGCATCCATCAGATTAGGGCCGTGGATGACTACACTTTGCTTTCTGTTGTACTGTTTGTATTTTGAAAATATGTGCAGGTATTCCAGGAGCTTCTCATGTAAGATAATAATTATGCAACAAACATGTTAATAATTCATTTTTTTAATATATTAACAACCTTAAGTTTTAGAAAATAGAGAACAGGCCAGATTCATGTTGGCAGAGGGAGTGAGGGATAGGTACTCCAGGAGCTTCTCATGTAAGATAATAATTATGCAACAAACATGTTAATAATTCATTTTTTTAATATATTAACAACCTTAAGTTTTAGAAAATAGAGAACGGGCCGGATTCATGTTGGCAGAGGGTGTGAGGGATTCTAACCAACTGTTAGAATCACAGAACTGCAATTAATATAGGGAGTCATCTAGCTCAAATACTTTCAGATGAAGAACTAGAAAGTCAAAGTGTGGGTAAAAGTGGGGGCAAGAATCTTGTTTTCTTGCCTCCTGATCCCGTATACTTTCTGCCACTGGAGGAATGACATTTCCTCTCTCAATTTAACTTTTATCTAGCTGTCTAGCTAATCTAATTAAAATTGTGTTGCAACCAGCATCAAAACAGTAGAGTAAAATGGACTAGGTAATTAGCAGCATGCTTCAATTATAGATACTAACTTTCACTTCATGATTAATTATAATGTGGTTTGCAAAATATGGGCCATTGACTATTATTAATCTGTCAAGACTATTTGAGTGCCTGATGTGTAAGAGTACTTTGCTAGGCATTAGGAAAAAAACAAAACTAAAGAAAGAAAGAAGTAACCCTCTTACTAAAGGAATCCTCGGTCCAATGGAGAATAGAAGAATCATCCTAATAAAGTGCTATATGTTATATTTCGAGCATTTGGGAACACAGGAGGAGAGGCTGGTTGAGGAAAGATATTTCAAAGAAGGCACTAATTGGACAGATATTTGAAGCATGATGAAGAGGAGTTTTCCAGGTATACAAGGGGAGGAAAATGTGTTCTGATGGCCCAGAATATGCAAAGGCTTTGAAAAGTTGGAATGTATGGTGCAACGGCCAGGGAATGAGTATGGCTGGAGCCTGTGGCAGGAACTGAGGCAAGGGATTAAAGCAGGAACATAGTCTATACTAAAACCCAGTGTAATCCTTTTGTTTCTTAAAGACTGAATCACCCCAACTACAAATTGGATTTTTAAAAAATTTTGAACAAAGAATTTTGAACATTTTACTGTATTGACATTGAGTTTAAAAATAAAGATTTTTTTGGATAAACAGACAAACTGGCAGATGAGTATCAAAAATTTTGTTATAAAATAATAACTTTTCAATGGCATACATGAACAAGAGTAGATCTTAACTGTTCTTACCACACACAGAACAGTGGTAACAAGGTGAGGTGATGGATGTGTTAATTAACTTGATTGTGGTAATTGTTTCATAATGTACACATATATTAAATCATCATGCTGTACACCTTAAAAAATCTTGTTGTACAACCCAAATGTGTACTTTAAAAATATATAAGTAAATAAATGGCAATCATTAGAACAGAGAAAGTATTAGTAAAAATTGCATTTATAAAATTGCATATTATATAAACAACTACTATGGCAAGCTGATCTTATTGTAGTTATTTTAATAATTTTGGCTATAATGAACTGCATAAATGGCATTGTGTAGTGTTTATAATTGTCACATACTAGATAAAATTTGTGATATCTATTATTGTAGATCTTCAATCTGTGTGTGTGTATAGGGACCTGAAATCAACATTTTTAAAGTATTTAGCCATTAAATTGTATAATTCCACTTTTAATTTGAATTCTTGAGCATACCAAGCAAGAACATGATAAACTTCCATGTGGAAAAGGAGCTGACCAATCTTGACTCTTTGCTTCAAGTAAGGATCAGCTTCCCTAGGACCCCAGAGTCCCATTTGGGAGGAGGAAGAAAAGATCTATTAGAACTTAGTGCGGGGGAGGAATCAGGGAGGGACAATGAACCCTTAGACCTTCCCATTGAATGTCTCAGAATAATGCATAAGACAAAAACACAATAATATAACCACAAAGGGCTTTAAGCAGATTTTATTATGTAATTCCCTTTCTCTAATGAGGCACTTGGGTAGTTTCCATTTTGCTCTAGATGTCTGAGGTGAACTTTTGTTACTGTTTTTTGCTAATTATACATAATACAATGGTGTTTTGTTTTGTTTTGTTTCATTTCTTTGTTTTTACGCTTTTCTCACTGCAATGCTCTTAAATATTTATACATATTATAATTCAGCTTAAAGTAAGCATCATAATCCAATGGCAATCATCTTGACAATATGTATCCTATTCCTGGTTTTAGGGAAGAAAATCAGGAACAATCAGGAAATGTATAGATATTTATGGAGAAGCAATTCTTAGCTTTACTTAAAAAGGGCAAGTTATAAAAAGTAACTAAGAGCATGTGCAGATATTAGTGCTGGGTAAGTAATAATTATTTGAAAAATGTGCTTCTTGTTCAGTCTTTCTTTTCTTCCTCAGCTATAATAGATCTGTATATTCCCTCAGCACTTTGTAATTCCTTTATCATGACATTTACATTATTGAATTCTAATTTGTCATTTAATTGGCTTCTAGAAATCAGTTCTTACTCTTACTCTTCTTGACATCCAACACAAAGTGTTTTGAAAAAAGACTCTTGAAGGAATGTGTGGAAAAAATGAATGTGTAATTCTTATTATAATGGATATGAGATATTTAGAGTGAATTATCTGAAAAAAATGATGATTTACTTTATGAGTTGTTTCTTCTTTACATGATTTTGACCAGAATATAAGTATTATATTTTCTCTCTGATATTTTGTAAGTGTAGTTTTGAAAACTCCTTTTTTACAAAAGAAATTCCTGAAGCACTTATAAATAAATAGGGCATATGCCAGGTTGAATTGGTAACTGTTAATAGATGCTACTACTAATACCATAGTACTATATAGCTCATATATATCTATGAGAACGCCTCAAATCCTGAGGATGAAATAAGTTTTGGACTTTATTAGTATTTTATTAACATTTTATTATTTAAGTAATTTATTAGTATAAGTAAGTATGATAATAAGCCAACAAAGAGTGTAGTTATTGCAACCTGTTTTGTCTGTTTGATTTTTGTTTAAAAACTGAAAGTTTGTACCTCTCTTTCCTTTTTACCTATTTCACCCATACCCTCCTCTCTGGCAACAGCCAGACAAATTGTATATCTGATTAAATAAGCATTATAATAATATTGATATTAGTTCTAGGAATTTTTTTAAATTAATAATAAATGTGTTCTTTTAATATTGACACCCTTCTAGCAATAATCTAAAGCTTTCTGTATCTGATTTTCATTTACAATCGTTTTTGTTTTCTACTCACGAGGAATGTTTCATCAAATCCAGTACCCCAGGCAGCAGAATATATTGAAGGATCTATGGAAATTTTCAAATGAAGTAGCTTGATCTAGTGTGAGTTTCAGAAAATAATGGGTTTGTAAAAATGAGAAAGAGGGAGAGAAGCTGAGTGAAAATTTTATAAGGAATAAAAAGCAAACTTGTCATGTAATTAGGCTGGGGAAAGTGATTTTAAATGGCCCTCACATATATTGTTATATACACTTGTATTTATTACTATATTATTAATTAATAGTTTGATAACAATTAGGTAGATGTATGATTAAATATGATTAATTAACATTGAGATGTAAATTTAAAAGTGTTCTTTTTTAGCGTATCTAAAATGTGGCAGGTGTATGGCCAGCTAAGTGATATGTGACCTGCCTTCCTTGGAACTAGGGCATTGGCAGGGTTTCTTTAACTGTATGTGTTCCAAAGCTGTCTCTTATAGCAACTAAAACTATCCCCAGAGGAGATTTGCAATTGTTTCTGGGTGTAATGTGGAGTTACAAATACACTGCAACTATGGTTAAGATTTATGATTTTATATAACTCTTATAAGGGAGTGCACTTGAGGCCATTTTTCCATTGCACAGCAAGTTTTCCAATATAAAATTAGCTTTTATGTTCACGTGATTGCCTTCAACCTTAAAATATATGGTATTGGAGAGAGTAATAGGCTGTCTGATCTTGAATGGAGGCAAGAAGGAGGTCTATCATGGAAGCTAGTCCTTCTGTGGTTAAAGTCTTGGGTTCACTTGTCAATGTTACGTTGGCTCCCTATGTCCATAGACATTTCTCTTTCTCTTTTTTTTTTAAATTAATTAATTAATTTATTTATTTTTGGCTGTACTGGGTCTTTGTTGCTGCGCGCAGGCTTTCTCTAGTTGCGGCGAGTGGGGGCTACTCTTCGTTGCGGTGTGCAGGCTTCTTATTGAGGTGGCTTCTCTTGTTGCAGAGCACGGGCTCTAGGTGCGCGGGCTTCAGTAGTTGTAGCTCACAGGCTCTAGAGTGCAGGCTCAGTAGTTGTGGCGCATGGGCTTAGTTGCTCCGCGGCATGTGGGATCTTCCCGGACCAGGGCTCAAACCCGTGTCCCCTGCGTTGGGAGGCAGATTCTTAACCACTGTGCCACCAGGGAAGTCCCTCTCTGTCTTTTTTTTTAATAGATTTTCATTGGAGTATAATTGCTTCACAATACTGTGTTAGTTTCTGTTGTACAGCAAAGTGAATCAGCCATATGCATACATATATTCCCATATCCCCTCCCTCTTGAGCCTCCCTCCCACCCTCCCTCTCCCACCCCTCTAGGTCATCGCAAAGCACTGAGCTGATCTCCCTGTGCTGTGCTGCTGTTTCCCACTAGCTAACTATTTTACATTCGGTAGTGTATATATGTCCATGCTACTCTCACTTTGCCCCAGCTTCCCCCTCCCTGCCTGTGTCCTCAAGTCCATTCTCTATGTCTACGTCTTTATTCCTGCCCTGCCACTAGGTTCATCATTACCACTTTTCTTTTTTTTTTTAATAGACATGTCTTATGGTTGTTCAGGTCGTGCCCCATTCAAAGGCATCTAGCAGAGGAAAGGAGCTGAGATGCCACCCGTGCTCTACATGCCAGGCACTGCCTCCTGGGATGCTGCTGCATCGGCTGTAGGAAAGGACTGTCATTCCTCCAGATTATCCTTCAAGATTCGGTCCCTTTTTGCATTTTATCTGCTTGAGGAGGCTTTTCTTTTTCACATAAATGGTTTTCACATCCGTCTGCCTTACTTTCAGCCAGTCCAGTAGGAAATCTACTTTTACTCCTTTGATGGCTGCTAACACTCTGCTTCTTGGGGTACCTCTCACTCATGACTCAAGCGTGATCTCCTGCAGGCTCCACTTTCTCAGGCTATGTTATAGGGGAAATTTTTCAATCAGTCCCATCTGAATTTAAAAGCCATTTCTGTTTCTTCTTTATTATTTGACTCAAGGACAAGTTGCCTACTCATTTTAAGCCTCCATTTCCTCTTCTACAAAATAATCAGGATATTCTCTATCTTATAAAATCATGGGGCAAAGTGAAAATAATTCATGCCAGTGAGGAGCAGATGTATGGCACTTAGGAGGTGCTGAATATACATTCATTCTTTCCCCTTCCCCATTTAATACCACCCAAACCTGTACATATTTTTTTTGATTCTGTTTTTCACTAGTATTAAAACTACAAATAATAACAAAAGGAGTCTCGGAGTTCTAAAACTCCTATGAAGTTCTCATGATTCCATGCCCCATGCTTCCTGACTTCCTTGCAAATAGCCAGCAGTGGCTCTAATATCATTCTCCTCTTGAATTTTATTCCTGAATATCCACTCCATCAAACCATTTTTTCTCTTATCACTTATCTTCCCCACCTAAGGAAATAATAGCACTCAAGAGTCCAAGAGCCCTAGGCTTTGCAGCTAGACTCTAGCCTAAGTCAAATATTTCATTTCTTACTAGCCATCCGACCTTAGGATGGATGTTTAAACTTACTGTGTTTCAGTTTCTATGCCCCATGAATTGAGAATAATGATAGTACCTATGCTTTGAGTCATTATGAATATTAAGTGAGGCGATACATGAAAGACAGTTAAATGCCCTGCACTAAGCGAATTCTCAATTTGTTGCTTTTTATCATTTTCTACCTCATTCCTTAGGAAAACCCATCTGCCCAATGGTAGAATTTAACCTAAACTATAGAAAATTTCCCAAAATATATCCTTCAGAAGCATAGTTAAAAGAATTGCTGGTTAAAGTTTATAAGCACACCCAACACACACAAACATTTGGGAAAAACTGGCTTAAAATATCTACACAGGGCTTCCCTGGTGGCGCAGTGGTTAAGAATCTGCCTCCCAATGCAGGGGACACGGGTTCAAGCCCTGGTCCCGGAAGAGTCCACATGCCGCAGAGCAACTAAGCCCATGCGCCACAACTACTGAGCCTGTGCTCTACAGCTCACGAGCCACAACTGCTGAGCCCGCATACCACAACTACTGAAGCCCGCGCACCTGGAGCCCATGCTCTGCAACAAATGAAGCCCCTGCACCACAACAAAGAGCAGCCCCTGCTCGCTGCAACTAGAGAAAGCCTGCGCACAGCAACAAAGGCCCAGTGCAGCCAAAGATAACTAAAATAAATAAATTTATAAAACAAAAAAAACTATACATGTTTATCGTTCATCCTGGATGAATTCTCAAATCGTTTAAAATGCTAGTGTGCATTAGTAGTTATAGAGCACACAGCATCTTTTACTAATTTACCCAAAGTACCATTTTTTTTTCCTTATAAATTACTTCTGGTGAAAAGTCTCTAAATCTTTCATTTTTTAATCCTATTTTTACCCATCCTTCCTCTAACGATCAGAAATTGGTAAGATTGGCATCTTTAAGACATTCTATGACAAATTGTCCTAACACCACAATTTTTTATTGCTAAAAAGACAAGGCTTAGCATACTGAGATAACCAAGAACTCCAAGGACTGTGAGCCCATTATAAGTTGACCTCCATTGCTGCCACCTCATTTGCTTAGGACAGCCTTTTCAAGTGGGCATTATAAGGATTATGAAATAAATCCTCCAACGTTTTATTTGTTTATAGATAGCATGGCCAGAAACTCCAAATAATTTCACTTCACACAATTGAAAACAATAATAGCAAACTTCTACATGGTATTTACTATATACTGGGGGGTTAACTTACATTAAGTTATTTAATTTCTACCAACCATCTTGGAGGATATTATTTGTATTCCTATTTTATGGATGATAAAACTGAGGCACAGAGAAATTTGCTAAAGTTCACACTACTTTTATGTAATTGTTCTGATATTTGAACCTGGGAAATAAGTCTAATTTTGGATCCCATGCTCTTAACAATCCTAAAATTAAAACCATAATGAAAACTACTAGCCTCAATGAACATGTCTGTGGAAATCAAGAGTAAAACTGTTTATTAAAGCTAATGACACTGATACTATATATTTATGTAACTGAAGACAGTTTGAAATATTCCAGTAGATGATCACGTTGAAAGAGAGTGCACCCATCATTCTAGCTCAGTGGCTCTTGCTGTCTATGGAATTCGGCATCTTGACTCCAATTTTTAACCTGAAAAAAATGAGTAAGATACGGCATAGTGGTTGCTGAAATAGTAAAGTGGTAGTACATTGAGCTTTACCCACATGATCAGACTTCAGATTTCACATCCCAGTACTGCGGTTTACTGCCTGCATGCCTTTGCATTAGTTATATACTTTTTAAATGTGTAGTTTTTCCATCCATAAAGTTGGGATAATAGCTCAGTTCTTGGACATTTTAAGCATTTAAATTTGGAACATATAACTGGCTGAAAGAGGGAATCTTAAAGCGACCAGTGTCTTTCTCCTAGAGCAAAACTGCATTCTCCCCATTCACTCTGCAAGTCTGAGAGCGGTGTGACCCAGAAAGACACTGACACCTGTTGCTGCTGAGATGTGACAATGCATGCCCAGTCAGAAAAGGAGTACCTTTTGTGAACAGCTTTTTTTCAGTCGGAGAAAAGTACGGGACATGCTTTTTACCACTTTTGTTGCTTTTTGAATTCAGTAAAAAAGAGAGAGATGAAAGGGAATTGTCAGACAACCCAAATATCAGTCTCCGTCTTAGTAACTTTTTCTATCATCCTATATGTATTTGACCAGTATCCAATTCTAGTGTCGTAACCTAGAAGAGATAACATTGTTGCCTGTATGACATTTTCTCCATTGTTCAAGATGGTGTCTCTGCTGTTCTATGATCAGAATGGTCAATCGACAGCTCTATTGCTGTAAGCCTGCTAGACATCATTGCAGTTCAAGGTCCCCTTGATGAGGATATAGGGAGAGGGATCGACAGAAGGCATACAAGATGGGAAAGATGAGATGACCTTAGACGTTTCAACACTAAGTGTGAGAGGCTGGGCACATTGGGAAGAGAATCACTGACTATTGGATAAGGAAAAGCATGTATGAACTTTCTGCTTTAATATATTCAAATGTCATATATATGTGTAGATAAGGACAACGGCTATTAAAAATTACCCCTGCTATCATGTAACCATGTATTTATTAATGCGGGAGAACACATCTTGGTTATGTCAAAATAATACCGTTGTAGTAACTCATGTGAACTGCTGACTAATTATAACTAATTACCATGCAACATGCAGTCACTATAAATTAGTTTTTTAAGTGTTCCATATTAACACTTCTGTGTTTTATGCATTAGATTAATGAAGTCTATGCATGTAAGCTCAGTTTTCATTCTTTTATTTTTTAATTTTTTTTTATAATTTATTTTTGGCTATGTTGGGTCTCCATTGCTGTGCGTGGGCTTTCTCTAGTTGCAGCGAGCTGGGGCTACTCTGTTGCGGTACGCAGCCTTCTCATTGCAGTGGCTTCTCTTGTTGTGGAGCACAGGCCCTAGGCACGTGGGCTTCAGTAGTTGTGGCATGCGGGCTCAGTAGTTGTGGCTTGCGGGCTCTAGAGTGCAGGCTCAGTAGTTGTGGCGCACAGGCTTAGTTGCTCCACAGCATGTGGGATCTTCCAGGACCAGGGCTTGAACCCGTGTCCCCTGCATTGGCAGGTGGATTCTTAACCACTGTGCCACCAGGGAAGCCCCTCAGTTTTCATTCTTGCTCAAATATCATGTTTGTTGTTCATTCAGTCTTATGTGTAGAGAAGGCATCATTGGCTAATTTTTTGTATTAAGATGCAGTGGGTGATCATGAGTAATGAGGAGGGATAAGTCTGTATTCATTTTTCTAATGCTGCATTGCAAGTTTCAGAGGTGACATCCAGGTATGATGTGGATAATGCATTCATGGGTTTTGAAGTAAAATATGGGACAGTTATAGATTCCTGATGGATATTTCCCAACTTTAGGATCAAGTATTGAAATAGTCTATTATGCTCCATCTCTGGGTTAGCAGACACTTTTACCTTATATTTCACTGCGTTTTGCAGATTTTGCACTGCAGAAAGAAAGAGAATATATAAATTAAGTCCATTAAAGTGAAAGCATTCCTCTGCTGTTTGAAGTGTCAGTGTGAGACTTCATACACGATTTTATTTAGAACCCGCAAGATGACAGATATCTCACCTACGCCGGTTTCCTCTTTGTAGATTGTGCATAGTTTTCTGTTTTCTTCAAATTTCTACGCTGACACCTTCAGGCTTATAATACTCTGCTCTGAAGTTTATTATTATTGTACTGAATCCTAAACCTGTGTATAGGATACTCTGAAGTGTTAGGAGCCTTTATGTGATAATGGAAAACAAATCAGTAATGCTAATATTCTTGCATTTGAAGAAGCCCATGATTACAAATGCATAAAAACCTGGCAGTTAGTGTAAGAGTGATATAAGGATGAAAGCTTTTCACTGTTGGTTGTCAAAACATTTTTTGAAATTTTGAAGTCTGGAAAATTAGCTTACTGTCATCACAGCAGTCTTTTGCCATGAGAGCCATTATTTTAATTTCTTACTGCAATTCCTTTTGAGAAGTCAAGCTCTGCAGCTTCTTGTTTTACATTAACCAAACATGATTATAGATAGGGTATGTCTTCATACGACAGCAAGGACTGATGTCAGATATGGGAAGTGAGATAACTTATTTCTATGGTCAATTACCCTGCCCTGTATCAGAAAAAATAAACAGTACCATTTATTTCTTTCTAATGATTTTATATATTTTGCTGTGGTCTCTTATATGGATTAGTCTAAGACATAGATGATTGTTTAAGAAAGAAAAAGCGTGAGATTGATTTTCAAGACATCTTGAAGTAGTTCTAAGAATTGGGAAAATCATGTCAAATTTATGTTAAGGACCTTCTTCTATTCTCACTCAACACCCAGTGACTCTGCTTTGTGAATAATTTTACATTAACCCACTATAATATGTCTCTTAGGGAGTGAAATTTATTAAGAATATTGATATATAAAGAAAGAAGAAAAATATTCTTTAAATTATGATCAATAGAAAGATGGAAGGAGTAAAATATTAAAACCAAGTCAGTCAATCTTACAAGTTTGGAAGCTGTACAGAAATAAATTTTTTTATAGGACACCTTTTGACAAATAACAGTGCTTTCTAAATCACTGAGTACAGGTATCTTAGACAGTAGTACTGTGACTTAAACTACTTGCAATATTTTCTTAGCAGAAAATTACTCCAATAATGCTTTCAGAGAAGTGTTTGGGGGAGGTTGTATAATTAATAGATTGGTCTACAATTCCCTGTCAAGTTGAGGTCTTTACTTACCTTTTCTGGATTCAAAAGCTGCTTGTGCAATGTCTAAAATTCACCAAACAATATTGAAAACAGACCAGCAGTTATATATCCACGTGGACATTTTATTCAGACGTGTATGCTGATTTTTGCTTGACACACAGCAGGCCAGTGCTTCTTATGTCAGTGTTTTACATGAGGCGTGGGTGGGTGGTAGACACGGCTGTTCCCTTAAGCTCCACCACCATCTTCTTGGTCACTTTGTAAGGAACTCTGGCAGAATATGCATCAGATACTTTGTTCCTTTAATCAGCATATTCTTGGTCTTTGACTGTAGACAGGAATCAAGTGTAGGCCAAAACGTATGTCTCATTATAGACCCTAGGTTATGTAGGCCCATACAAACATAATACTGTGTTTTAATTCTGAAGCCAAGGTCATTAGGAGTGGTCTTTTAAAGGTCCAGTTAATAATTTCCAGGGTCGATAAAAAGGATAGACTCTGCTAACCAACTTCTTTTGAGCTTGTTCCTTAATGATGATGCTGCTTTTGAATAAGCTGAATGCCTTCTCCTGCTTCTCATTTATTCTCTAGATAAATGAGAGGTAAATATCCTCTTTTTATGAAGAAGATATGGATTTATGTGGTCATAGTCTGTGGGATTCTTAATAATAAATGACCCTACTTTCTACAAATCGATTTTTCTAAAAATAAAGAAATTATTTTGGTAAACATTTCTATCTTCTAATTGATGTATGGTTGACAATTCCAAACCATAATTATTTTGAATTAACTTAAACATTTGGGCTATGTGACTTTATTATATCAATCAAAATTTTTTTTAAAAATGTTTCTATTTTAGGAAGAAATATTCACAATCTAATTTTGAAGGTCTACTTCCCATTATCCGCTTATAACTCTAATTATTTGCCACTATATTTAAAACAATTTCAAAATCAATTTCCAGTCCTGAACACTTGGGTACTGAATTGGTCAGTAGAGGGGTATATTTTAAATATAGTAAGTAAGATAATTAATGCTCCTCAAAGAAATACTTTCAAATAATTTTCCTTTTACTATTGGGGCTTTCTAATCTTGCCAGAGAGACAAAAATAATTACTTCCGTTTTATGAAAGAGAGAGGTTGAAAGACTCTCTCAAACTATGTAGTAATTAATAACAGTACCTAAACACCTCCTATAAATCCCAAATTCCAGATCAGTTCTTACATAATGGTTATGTATATGCATTTTTACCATAGTTCATTGAGTATTTCCAATTGGGAAATCAAACTCTCCTGTCTCATATTTAATATAAGCCAACATGATTGTAGAAACAATATGACAGCAGTGACTAATGTCAGAAATGAAAATGGGTTCTCTAGACAGTTACCCTATTTCAGAAAAAAAAAATGTACTTATTTTGATGATTTTACTTTTGAGTACTCTTCGTAAGACAGCAATTACTGTTTAGGATAGAACATGGTGATTGTATGATGCAGCAACATTTTATATTCCACTAAGAAGGAAAAATTCTATCAATCCAAAGATTCCATTGATTGTAAAATGCCACCCAGAGTTGTTAATATGTGGAAAAATTTTCATCTTAAAATCAATTAAATGCAATATTATAAAGCCTGCTTTATAAAAAATTTTGTTATTTAGTCTTGTTCTCAATGGATGGGTTTTGATTCACATGCATATGTTAATCTTTGAGCTGTTTTGTGAATATTTTGGTATTCCTATAACACTGAAATTTTTTTTTGGACAGCAAATTTAATAAGCTAACTAACAACAATCAAAAGAGATTTTTAATATCTTGTTGTGTGGCTTCATTTACCCAGAGATTTAAAGATTTACTATTACAGATTTGGCCCTGAAGACTAAGGTACTTGGTGAACATGCTTTTTTAGTTAATTTCAAATCTTCTTAAGTTCTTGTTATTGGAATGAATAAAGACTAAATTATGTCAACAGAGTTTAGATTTTAAGTCAGTTTTATAAAACAACCCTGATATTTTCCAACTTTAGAAAGTGAAAAGCAGAATTTAAAGTGTGAAATAAGGATACTGAACTCAAAATCTCTACTATATTAGGTGCACAGGTTCAGATTTAGTCAGAAGCATGGTTCTGAACTGTCCTTGGATTCCTAAATAAGACAACTGAGCAATTTCTTTTACAGTCTTGTAGCTATTGTCCTTCACTCTCTGCATGTGTTGGCATATCCTGTTATATGAAAAAAAGAGATCTAAATAATGGACTATTTCATCAATCACTTTTAACTTGAAATATTTTTTCAGCATCTTTTAGATTGCATCTTATTTTTGAAATAGAAGGTCACACAGTCAAATGTATGATGGTTCTGCCCTTGAAGTACTAGACTTTATTATTTTCCCCCCACATAGTTCACACTTTATGTGGTAGACCAAAGAAGAGCTGCTTTTATTTCCCTTCGAAGTTTCAAAGATATTAAAGACATTCAGACTTCCTTACCTAATGTCCAGGTATAATATGTCTGGGAGACACAGATTAAAACACATGAGTTTTCTTTTCTTGTAATTCTTCGTCCCCAATTAAAGTTCTTTTAATACAGAGTAACCTCTGTATCTCTTAAGGGGCACTGTGGGGAGGCAGAATGAACCCTGAACAGAGGTCAGAAAACTTTCTTCTAGTCTTGGAGATTCTGCTTATTATTGGTGTCTGGCACACAAAAATCACTCAGTAAGTATTAATATGGTGCATAGATTAATTAATAACTAATATAGCAATTAGTACCCCAAACTCTGTCCTTGTATTGCTCATAGTGTCATTGGGAAGGTAAACCATTACGATATAAAGCGATTGGCTCTGAACTGGATGTGTGGATGCAGTCATCACTGAAGACATTGCAGAAGAGGGAGGGAAAGAGAATTAGAGTTTACTGAATGCATCTCAAGAAGCACACAAGCTATAGTCTCCCTTTGACTAATCAGAAAAAAGGAGGCATACTGAATAATCTACTTTACCCAAGGCTATTCATTTAATATATGTGGGGAAGTTAGAATTTGGCTGTGGTAAAATCTGAATTCCAGGTAATTGGGATGATTGAATTATTAACTTTCCAATGACTACTTCTCTAGTGATGGATTAATTGGACTGGGTGTTATGCCATATCCTATTTTATACTCTTCAATGTTGCCCACTTATTTTTAGCCAAACTTAAGTATATTGATTCATCTAAATCATGATATCTCAGCAATTTTTAAAAACTCATTGACTTCATCGTCTTTTATCACTCCATTTTCCAATCCCACATGTTGCTTGCCCCATCCACCATTATTATACCTTATGGTATAAGGAAAAGTTATGGTAAAGCTAAAGGAATAGCTATAGACTTGGGTTCCATACTATTTCAAGACAGGAAAAAAAGCTATAGACTTGGGTTCCATACTATTTCAAGACAGGAAAAAAAGCTATAGACTTGGGTTCCATACTATTTCAAGACAGGAAAAAAAGCTATAGACTTGGGTTCCATACTATTTCAAGACAGGAAAAAAAACCCACAAAATATATGTGTACAGAATATTTTGTATTTACTAATGTGTTTTATATTGGTGATAAATACGGTCATAGCTAATCTTGTTTAGATATAATTCACACAATAAAGTTTTACATACAATAAAATTCACTGTTTTAAAGGGTACAATTCAGTGGTATTTAATATATTCACAAAGTTTTGCAACTATCATCATTATCCAATTCCAGAACATTTCCATCACTCAGAAATGTGTTTGTTCACAGCCAAACTTTAATGAGTATATTCCATGATTAACCTCTGTGCTGAACACTTTATGTGTAATGTATTATTTGATACAGCAATCCAAAAAGGTAGGTAGGAAAAAGTGTCTGATATATTTTATAAATGAGGAAATTAAAATTAAGAGAGATTGATTAACTTTACTAAATATCAGAAATGCTTAACTACTATCCCCACCTTGTAGACTTCTTGAGTTCAATAACACTCTAGTTCTTTTCCCTTCCTGAAGATGAAGTTGACCTAGAGTTACCTTCTTTCATACAGACAAATAGATATGGGAAGCATATCTTCTTTTCTCCATCTTTGTGCTTCAAGGGTGTATAGATTGAATTTTCTAGAGGAACTGGGTTTCTGAATCTTTTTTCCTATTGTCTGATCATAAATCAGAAGTTGTATACTTGAGGTCTACATGCATGGAAGTATGTATGTCTTATATATTTTAGAATTACTTCTGTTAAAAGCATACTCATTTCTTGCATCACAGCTGGAAATTCCAGTTACCTTTTCCTGTGGAAACCTTTGGTGCTAGGTAGAGATGAAATTGTCCTGCTTAGTGCAATGCACTTTGGTAGGTATAAAGTTCATTTTGTGGATTGTCGTGGGGAGTTAATCTTGCATAGCACTGTTTCCATGGAAAAAGATGACTGCTCAAGACAGTAAACTTGTAAATAGTCTTTTTTATTACTACTTACTAGTTACTTGATAAATTTTAGTTGAATAACTAAATTAATAAATTGATTAATATATAAATCATAATTTAGGAATTGCCTGTACTGCCTTAAAGAAATTCATCCTCAAGTATTGCAAACGTATTTTGACATATTGAAGTATATTTGATTGTACCTTGGGAAGAATTTATACTTTCCAAAAGAAGTAGACTATACTTACAGTCTTCAGAAGATTACACTTAAATGGGAAGTTATTATATTGAAATTTCAAATTTATAAACATTTCCACAAAGTTATTCCATGAAGCTTAGATAAAGCTACCATAATACTTCGTATTTTCCTTCACAGGAAATGCTTGTTTGTTTTTCCAGAGGTGCCAAATGCTTATCTCATAATAATTGTTGCAATGCTAAGCAGTCATTTTCTACTAGTACATTCAGTTATAAAACATTGGATCACTTGTTTCTACCTACAAAGCAAGATGAGCACTTAATTTCCTCTGGGTGTTCTGTAAAGGGATATTTTGGAGAGATCTCATGGCACTCTAAATGATCAGTTATTATATTAGTCTCTCAGTGTTACTAGATTTCTTTCCAGTCTCTTCTTTGCCCAAGTTTGATAGGAAGCTGTAGTTATAGTGATATAATGAATAAACTACACTCTAAAGGATCAATATTGAGAACAAAGTTTGCCACATCTTCAATGGTTGCTGTTAAAAACAAACAAATAAAAAAAAACAGCATAATTGGAGCATCTAGCAATCATACATGTAGGCATTACTTTTATGTAAATTCCAAATCTTAAAGGCTGAAAATTCAGTCCTAATGCTGTCTTTGAGCCAGAGTGAAAAGGAACATTTCCATTTGGGAGAAGAATTTAAACATAAAATGTGTGCAATATGTATATGTGAGTGTATAAAGTTTAGTTTTTAGAAAGTGTAACATTTAGCTAACTCTTTATTATGTATATTACATTAGTTTTTAGTTTCTAAAGAAATAACTTCAAAACATTTTGTGGGAAAAAAAAAAAACATTGTTCATGTTTTGCTGACTGGTTTGCTTTTTACTTAAAAATATTTCTCTGTTATTTTTAAAAGGCTCATAGCAGATTACTTCAATGGTCAGCAAATAATATTGCTGAGGCCTAAGCTAAGTTTGGGTCTTTTTGGAGGTCGAAGATGAGCATCTTTTTCTTTCCTAAAAATGGGAACTGCTATAAGCTTTTTATGCATATTAACTTATTTAGTATCTCATTAAGACTTATTTTACAGACGGATAGACTTATGCATAGAAAGGTCATTTAAATTATAAAGAGTATATTTGAGATTTGAATCCAGACAACCTCCTAGATTGAAATCACATTTTCAAAGGAATGGTTGCAACAAAGTTATATATATGTGTGTGTGTGTGTTTGTGTGTATGTGTATATTTGTCCCAAACAAGATACAATAAGGAATAGCCTAGAAAGTTCTTTGAAGAGCTGCTGTTGAGCCCTTCAGCATAGATATATAGGTAGACATGGGACTTACATGCTTAATAAACTTAACCTCAATCCTCACAACCAGCAAGAAGCTCTTCATGTGCCTAAAATGAGGGCCATAGCATCAGAAGTATTTGTCCAAGGTCTGTTCTTAGAAAGGGACAGGGATGTGGAGCCAAGCACAGATATGTCTGATCTGAAATGGATTCACTTTCCACTTCATATCACTGAGGCAGGCAATAGTTTAAACTACTGCGTAAACGACTGAGCTCCAGAGTACGGAGTTTCTTTCAGTGGCAGTCAGAGTGACTGCAAAAGAGAGAATGGTTGGATTGTTCTACTGCTGACAACTTCTAAGATACTGTGGGAAACAGACTCCCAAATGGTGTAGTACCGATGGTGGATTATCATGTACTATTTTTAGACGGAGTTACCACATGTATCTAAAACTGAAAATAAGGTTTCAGCATCTTTTTATACAAATTATACAATTAGGCCATTTATTGGATAGTATTAGACTTCTGGTTTGTGGCTATGAAATTTACCCATTTTTTCCAGCCGTTATTAAGTACTACCAGTGTGTTAAAATCCTTTCCCAGTTGCTATAAATTTGGAGTTGAACTGTTTTTTTAAAAATTGTTTTCAAGTGATCCTAACAAATGATTTCTGTACACTGCACTGAGTCAATCATATGAGCATCAAATTAGACCACAATTGGTTCTTTATTATGCTGCTAGGGTTTTACATTGTTTTAATCTTGTATCCTAGAAACACTGTGTTAATTGTAAGCACATGAGTGAATGGTACTAAGGAGAGCTGGAGACTACTTAGTCACATCTCTTATTAGATTTCATGAAGCAAAGCCTTTCATTAAGTAGAAGTTGGCAGTTCATCAGGTATTTCTAAATATATTTGAAGAACATTCAAAAACATTACTGATGACCACTAAGGAAACTGATAAAACAGAATTTCTTTACCTAAAAATTAGAGGGCAAGATAATGGCTTCAACTGATTTTTTCCCACCTGGGCAGTTGTTGCTACTAAGCAAACAGCAAGACTCTTTGTGCTGTGTGTGTGTGTGTGTGTGTGTGTGTGTGTGTGTGTGTGTGCACCATTATTCTTTATCATTCTTCCCTACTTTTTACCCTTTACCTTATTTCCTGACATTAGTTCATAATCAGCATCTCTTTCCCATTCCCGCTTGGGTTTCTCATGACATACTGCGCTCCATGGAGTCTTAAATTTCTCAACAAGAAAATGAGTGACCAACAGAAATGGTGGCTTTCACTGCAGAACTTGTTCTTTTAATCACAAGATTGGGCTCCTGAATTGTACTCCTATTTTAGGGTGCTTAAAAATATTCCCAGCAATTATAAATAAACCCCATTAACTCTCACATGAAGGGTATTTTACAATTCAAAATTATGCTGACCAGATTTACTACAAAGTCAATATTCTGTATAATTTTCCTATCACTCATGTTCATCTGAGGCTTTAAGTTAATTGATTATCTAAGTTCCAGTGACTCCATTTTTTTAAATCTCTTGCTGCATCAATTGCAAAAGGTTGGGTACATGTCCTGACAATGGGTATATATTTATTTGTAAATTACATGAATATAATGCATATAAAATTATACTCATATATTGTATAATTATATTACATACATAAGTTGAAATGTTGAAAGAGAAAAGAGAAATTCTAATATTTTATAACTAATCTTAATGAATGTTCATGTACCAGCCCAGCCCACCCCCTCACACCAGGAGGACACATACCCTGTGAAAGGCACTGATGTTAAATTTCTCCACACTATTTCAAGTCATGGCTATGGTTTAGATCTGTGCACCTTCATGACATTATCCTGTGTGTTTTTATCCCAGAAAGCCGAGGCTCTTATTGAGACTTTCTATGTGTGCTAAAATTTCTGTGTGCTTGACGTATTATGTTCTAAGTACTTTTTGTTGAACTAAACAAAGGGCAGTATACTACAGCCTGAGGCCCAAATTTGGTTCACCACTGAATTTTGTAAATAAGTTTTATTGTAACATAGCCACATCTGTTTGTTACATAACATCTCTGGATATTTTCACACTGCGGGGCGGAATTGAGTATTTGTGACTCACAAAACATAAAATAATCATCTAGCCCTTGACAGAAAAGTCTGCTGACCTCTGAACTAAATGATTATGTCCAGGTGGTGATAAGTGGAGAGAGATTAATATCAATATCTAAAAATACCAGTAAATACAGCCATGCCATTAATGTAAAATAATATGTGAATGAGTTATAACTCTGATTTAGTAATAGATGAATATATGAAAAACAAAAATAGATTTATTAATGAATTTCAATTTTGCCCGGAGCATAGTTCTATTTATATTACATATTTCTATATTTTCTTTAGTCCCTCTCACAGTGTAACAGAGATACAGTTTGGTTTAGCTTATTATTTTATCGAAAAGGTAATTATAGAATCCCCATTAGAGTATCTGACACTAGGCACTGTAGAAATAAAGATGAAAAAAAATGTGTTTTTTTATACTTCAGAAAGGCTAGCTAAACATGGAAAAAGCATTGTTGATATAGTCACTGAACATTTTTTTCTGAGTATCATGAAATAACACCTAAAAAAACCCACTATAGAACATTGTGATTTAGAAGTATTTTACATATGTTGTGTCACTTGGTACTTACACCTTAGGAGATAGTTACGGTGCCTATTATTATCTATGTTTTGAAAATAGAGAATAGGAAATTTCAGAAACTCATCCAAAGTCACATGGCCATTCAGTGATCAAGTATGATCTTGAGCCCAGTACTCTAAGATGACTATAGATTAGTACAGCCCTAGTGTTGACCCATTCCTGAGGGTTCCTTGATAGCATTATCTCCCCTATTAAATAATTTGTATTTATATTTTAAGTTTCCACTAAAACTCTATGCTTTCATTAGAGGGTGCTATATAAACGTCAATTTCCTGACAAGAATCAGCTCCCTAAACACAGTTTGTCCAGGCTTGGAGAAACAAATGTTTCAAAAGCATTATCTATTCCTCCTTACACAGACATTATGTACTATATGAGGTTCTTTTCAAACAGCCACAAGTTGAAAACCTTAGATGTGTCTATGGCATTCCACATAGGGATTGAGGGTAGCTGAGAAATCTGAGACTAGGCACCTGCCTGTAAGACTTCTAATCCATTTGTCCCTATATAATGGGATTTTTTAGAATATTCACACTGATAACAGTATGCTTAACTCATCAGGAAATTAATTTTCAAGATAATAGTTTTATAATTCTCTAGAGTATAAAATGGTAATTTTATCTTGTATCTTTGTCTCTACTGGGGATGGGGGAAATTTTGCCCCACCCCCTCACCCTGACCTTTCTTGAGTTCTTTAGGATGGCCTAATACTTAAATTGACACAAAATTGATTAAGAGGAGGAAAAACAACAATAACACATTTAATTTGGATGCAGGGAGGTCTCATAGAAATGAGACCTAAAAAGTGGCCTAAGTAGGCAGCTTTTATGCTTTTTAGACAAACAGTAAATTTGTGATGAATTGACAAGACAAATTAGGCTTGGGTGCTTAATCAGTGAAGCATCCAAACAGAGTTTGGGCTTGGGATAGTAAATTAGTAGAGGTAAGAAGATTTGTGTATATAACCTTCTCTGCCCTGAATTCCCAATCTCTGGTGATAAGAATGTCTCTCTACCTCCCAATACAGGGAGGGTACCTTTCCAATGGGAGATTTATTTCCTGCTTTCAGGGAGACAGAGAGGAGGGTCAGAGCATCCTTCCTGCACCAGCTGTTTCTCAAGCAACTTTAATTCAAAATAATCAATATGGCACTTCGACAAATTTGAGGGCAGCTTGCCTTGAGCCCTAAAACCTCCCTAATTAAGGAATAAAAGCCCCTGTAAAGAAATGGTGTTATGATCACTTTAAAAAAATATCTATAATGTGTATGGTAGTAGATTTCATCTATCATTATATACTGAGGGCAAAGCCCTTTACTGTGGCTGGTCTGTTATTTGTATGTAAAATATGTTTCCTCACTGGTTTCAGACAGATAAATGTGAGTCTTCTGATAGGGGAGGGCTAAGAGTTTAAGCAGTTTAAACTTGTCACCCTTTCTATTCCCAATTCTTCCTGTTTCTTTTAATACATTCCTAATTTCTCTATTCTTCTTCCTTGTGTCATGATTGGATTAAAGTGTGGCTTTGACAAGTGGTTTGAATACCAATGCCTCCTTATTGCATCTACTCTGCATATGCAGTGTTAACATTCTGGTGTAGTCTAACAAAGGACATACAGCATTTTGTCCTCTGGTAAAACTGTCATTATTTCTATTTCATTTTGGATTTTCCTGCTCCTGCCTGATTTTCCTTTACTGGGAACTGTTTTGCTCCTCTGTGCTACCAGCTCTAATAGTTATGATTTGCAACTAGTTTCCTTTAGAGGATATGCTGTCAGGCAGTTGCAGAAAGATTCCTTAACTTATCATTTAAGTGTATGCTGTTTCCTTGGCTTTTAGGTTTTACTTAGACCATTAGTGATGTTTTCTCCTTCTTCTTCTCTATTTGTGCTTGGTGTCTCCGCAGTACTTCTCTCTTCTGTCACACAGTTCCTTCTTTGTTCTGCCCACACATTTGGCAGTGTCACCTGTCAGAACGGGTTTGTGCACAACAAGCAGGAAAAGAAAGAAACTGAGGATTGAATTACCTTGCATGCTCTGAAATTTGTTCATATACTCCCTGAGAGTTATTCACAGTAAATGCCTAACTGTGTGAAATGCATCTCCTTTAGGAGTCAGTGCAAACACTCCCGTTTTAATTGGTTTCAGAATGACTGCATTTGCTAAGTACACATCCTCAAAGTGAGAGAAACCAACCTTAAACAAGTCACAAAATGATTAAGACAGACACAGAGATTTACAGCCGGAAAGGATCTTTGAATTTCATAGATAAAGCAATTGAGGCAAGGGAGAGGTTTGTCGGTTGCAGGGCACTGTATTTAATCCAAATCACATAATTAGTAGCAAGGCCAGAATTAAAATTCTAATCTTCAGCCTTAATGTATGCACTCAAGCATGTGACAATGTAGTGGCATGGTAGATTCTGGAGTGCCTCCTGCCTGGATGCTCTGGAAAAAAAAAAAAAAAAAAATTAATAAAGAAAGAAAAGAAAAAGCCTGAGGGTGGCCTCAGGATTTCATTCCTGCCAATGCACATTTGGATTCAAGAGGAATATTACCATGTATTACCATCTCTTTTAGTGCAGTCCCTGTGTACAAGGCCAAGAGTGAATTTGCCATCTGGAAGAGTAAAGCCCTCAGAATAGCTGCAATGGCTTGTCTACTTAGATCAGATCAGTCCATATCAAATAGTCAGACACAGCCTTAAGCTGGAAACTAGTGGAAGCTTGCCAGCACCATTTTTCCTTTCCAGAGCTGGCAGTGGGCATTGGCTTGGAGGGAGGGGTAACTGTAAAACAGGATGGTCCCTTAAGAGAACATTTTAAGCCTTAAAACACTGGTAAGCCCAAGAGCAAAGGACAGAGATCTGAAAATTGTTTGTACATAATTATTTGAATTTCAACAACCACGAGAAAATCTCCATTCACATTGGTGATTGGAAGTAGATTTAAGCTGGATAATATTCAACCAGAACAAGTTTAGAAAAAAGCAGCCAGATGGCGAGGAGTGTGAAAATCATGTCTTATGGTTAATGTTGTTCAAAGGAGAAGTATAGGAGAAAATACTAAAACTATCTCTAAAATATTTCCAGAATTATCAACTGGAAGAGAAAGAGGGTATTTTACAGAAAAAAAAAAAAAAAAAAAAAAAAAAAAAAAGAATAAGAAACAATGGATAAAAATTCCTAGGAGACAAATATTGATAAATTAACTGGAAGAAAATTAGAGAAATTAGAGCTAACTGTTACACAGGTTATTTCATGAGTAGTTGAATTATGATTGACTCATAATCTGAAAAGTTAAGAAGAGAGTAGATGACCAGTCTCCTGGTCAGGATTTTTAAAGGTGACAACAGTAAGTAGAAGGCTAGATAGTATTAAATGGAGAAGTTCTTTTGTACTCTAAAGTTCTAGGACTTTACATAATTATCACTATATGGTTATATTTAGACTTATTCTTCGTGTTTATTACTCTGGAGTCATTCACTAAGGATTTCCTGATATTTCTCAGGGTTCTTTGAATTATTCCGTCCTAAGGTATTTCTCTGTGGCTAATTCATTCCCCCCAAAATTGAGAACTTAAAATATGTCAAGTACTGCATATAAGGGATGGGAGAGTTACAAAATGTATGAGATTTTGATTCTCTCCACAAGTTGCTTGGAGTCTATAGTGATTCTCAGATTGTAATGCATTTTACTTTCAGGTATAGACATCGGCATTAGCTTTATAGGAGAAAGGGAAATAAAGTTGAAGTTGGGCTGGATGTAGTGTGTGCCAGGCTATATAGCTAGGCAATGAGAGAGTTGATGCTGCAACATCTACCCTACAAATCGAACAGTGATCTTGATCTTTCAAATTGACATTTTTTATACGGCACATCTTTATAGGGCACAACTGACCACAACCTGTACCAGATTTATGTAACTTTGAGGAAAGAAGGGAAAGAGAGCATATCAGCATAACTTCATTAAATAAGTTTTCCTCAAAGTTCTTATGGTAGTCCAGGCGCTGCTTCCCACACCCCACAAGGGGCAGGTTGATTAGAAGGGTTGAGATCACATGAGTGGGTGCAGCCACCTTTGCAGAGGGAAGCCTCATACCTGAGAGCCTCTAGGAGTGGCTGACAGGCCTCCTCAAGGACCGTGCTTTTTACAACAAGCATCACACAGGGAAGCCAAGCCTTGTATTTCCCAGCGGTTTTTGTACAATTTTTGTCTCGTTAAGTCTTCAGGATCTATATGTTCACTCAGACCTCCCAGTACAGATGTAGTTCGCCAATGAGAGTTAATAGACAACGAAGTCTATTAACACTGTTCCCTGTTGATGCATTTTCAAATAAACAGAGCTGAAGAAGTTATACCTGAAAACATCTTCCCATGGAGAAAAGGTGTAGCCTGCTGTTAATCCTCTCTCTCCAGATGGTCTGTGAGCAGAAGAGAGTTATGATCAGTACTGTGGTTCAAGAAGATTAGCTTGTAGCAGATATATGGGGACGTAGTGGCTATGAAACTACGGGTGGGGGAGAGAGAGGCGGGAGGCAGTGTATGGTATATAATGGCCACTGAAATATGTACTCAAGAAACGAGAGGGCTACTTACAGTAGTTTAAATGAAAAATAATGAGGATATGAGGATGTTGGCAATGAAAATGAGAAGAGGTTACAGATCAGATAACTCTTATGGAGACATTGAGGCCAGAATTAAAACCTTTGTCAGGAACCTGTAATAAATCATCAGTTAATCTGACCCCAAGAGATAATGTGAGTAGACAGTAAAGGTGAATATTTTTTTCCTATTCCACAGGACGACCAACATAAATGTGAGCATTTTAAAGTACTTATGCAGAAGGCAATCAATTAACAAGGCACAGGTTATGAAGGATGATATTTTGGATAGATGATTCTAGAAATGACAAGACCCCAAGTCCTTGGTCATCTCCCATTTGTTAGATACGCATAGTTAAGTTTAATATAGACTCCAAAACTTTAATTTTACAAAGATCCTGGAATCAGTATATCTATATAATATCTCACCTTTATCCTAAACACAACCAACACCACCCACATAATTGAAACATAGATGAAAGAAATAATTTATTCATTAATCAACTATTTATTGGGTGCCTTCTATGCTCAAAGCACTGTCTAGGCTCTTGTGAATATCAATGAACAAAACTGATGAAAATCCTCTATAATCATAACAGTCAATAATAAATTTATATGATATAATGTGGTAAGTGCTATGGAAAATAAATGAATGAGCATGTAACATAATCCAAAAGCTTTAGTAAGTAAGCAGTCATCATGGGCTTAGGTAATGTAAGGTATTGCAATTACTCAGAAAAAAGCAAACCTTGTTTTACTGTTCTTTTCCCCTTGGTAGAAATGAATATGTACTATAATCCACTGGAAATCTTCATTTTATTTCCATTTCAATGTTTGCATCAATGGCTTGTTACTTCATTACATCCACTTAGTATATATCTAGAGAATGAATTTACAGACTTGGAATTTATTCAGTTTCTCTCATTCTCTTCTTCTACCCTCATCTTCTTCTACCCTACGTTCTTCTACTCTCATCTTCTTATTTATGGAAAGGAATAGAAGTGAAACTTGAATTATTTGACTACATAAAATTTCTCCAAAACTCCTGGGGAAAAATAAAAGTATTCCATAAAGTGGTTAAGGGAAGCAATGTTCCCATGTTTTTGGAGGTCTTAAATGGTGGATATATTGCAACATTTCAGATGGCTTCAGATTGATGCTATATATACCATGTGTACTTTAGCGTAGCTCATCAAATCCCTTCTGCTACTCTGGTTCAGAAACATTAGCTGAATGTACATGGTATGCAAGGAACTCACACGAGCCCACTCTTTAAATCAGATCCGGTACAGAAGGATTTCTGAATAACCTCAAAGATGGACAACCTTACCTTGGCATCCATGGCTTTAGGAAGGTCAGAGAAAACAACTTGGAAGTCAATTAAAATGTAGTGTGATTGTGCATTCTTTTTTTTTTTTTCCTGGAAAGACCATCAGAGGATTCATCAGTCTCAATAGTTCCCAAAACTTTAAAAAGGTTAAAAATACTATTCCTCTGTCAGTTTTAGAAATTCCAGAGATCCAAAGTGAGCCAATAACATCCTGAGTAGACAGGTACATAAAGAGGGTCTATAATTGAGCCGCATTCTTTGATTTTTATGTAATTTATTTTTTCTGGAAATGGCACGGCTTTGGGCTTGGACTGAAAAACTGTGAGCTATTTTGCATTGCTGTGAGTATTATTGTTATCTAAACATTCTCAGGCCACCAAAGGAACCTGCAGGGATAAACAAGAAGCCAAATGGCCCATGTTATCAAAAGGTGTATAAGTAGGCTAGTGAGAGGACCCAAATACCTTCTGATGCCACAATTCAGTCCAGTAAACTTAGGGCAGAGTTGAGTTGGCCATTTGAATACCTGCAATTGTGGTGGATATCTGAAACACCTATAATGGGCTCCTGAATACAAAATCTGGCACAATTTGTGACAACTCACACTAGGTAACGTTTCAGTCTGTAGAATATTTATTTGATGCTTATAAAGAGGGTTATCAATATCACAATATTTTATGTACACTTTACCCTTTATTAAGAATGACTGGAAGTTCTCTTTCCTTCCATTTTCAAGCTATTTTGATTTTAAAAGTTATTAGTTCATTAAAATTGCGAAAGTATTCATGTATATTTTAATAAAATCAGCAATTGAAAAATCTTTCAAAAATCATCTAAACCCAATAGAATGTTTCACACCTACTTTATCATAAAACCATCACAAAAATGAGTGGAGGATAAAGTTAATAGAATCTAGCTGAAAAAAACACCTGGCTCTTGCCAACAGGAAACCTTTTAGTTCCTTGACTATTGGCCACCGTCAATGACGTGGAAATCTGAGGCTGTGGAATGCAGAGTGATGAGGCCTCTTCTCTCATAGTAGAAAGAGCTCTGGACTCAAAGTCAGAGGAACTGACCTCCGACCAGTATGCTGCCATTTTCCAGATTTGTGGTTTTTCACAAATCACATAAATATTTTGTGACTTGAGGTTTTTTGTGGGGTTTTTTGTTTGTTTGTTTTTGTTTTCTTCTTGGCTAAAGCGCATACCTATTTGGATTTCTGTAATTTTCCTTAATGCCCTTTCTCTATCCCACAGTCCCATCCAGGATACCACATTTAGTTGTCCTGTCTTATAGGCTCTCTTGGCTGTAACTGTTCTTCAGACTTTCTTTATTTTTGATGACCTTTACAATTTTGAGGAATACTAGGCACGTATTTGGCAAAATGTCTCTCAATTGGTATTTGTCTAATGTTTTTCTCATGTTAGTCTAGGTTCATGGGATTGGGGAGGAAGTAAAGTGCCATTTTCATCCCATCATATCAAGGGTACATACTATCAATATCAGTTGTAACTGTTGATGTTAATCTCGATCACCTGGCTAAAGCAGTATTTGTCAAGTTTCTCCACTGTAAAGTTATTCCATTTTCCTCCTTTCTACTGTACTCTTTGTAGGGATGTATCACCTAAACTTAAGGAGAGTAAATCTATGCTCTATTACCTCAAGAGTGGATTATCTTAATAAATTATCTGACATTCTTTTGCATGAAAAATGTGTCTCTTTTCCTTTATTTATTTATTTAATAATTTATCCATATCAGTACGGATGCATGGATATTTATTGTGTGACTCAAATTATTTCAGCTGTGAAAGTTTTTTCAGTTGGCTCCTGTGTCCCTTTGACATATTCCTATCACTGTGGATCTTTTTTAACACTTTCTTTTTTGGCACTCACAGTTGCTCTTGGATCATCTTTTGTATTTCCTGGCCCAGTCTTACAATCATCAATTTCTCTAAGCAGTCCTGGTTTCTTTTACTGGAGAATGACATTTGAAATCAAGATTTGGGTACTAAACATGCTTATTGTGAAATATTTTTATATGTATTTATCTGTATCTTACATTAAGCTAACATGAGTTCATATGGATATCTCTATCTCTAATACATCACCACATGGATCATTCTAACCTCTTGCCCTTTCTTATCTATAAAGTTCTACCCAAATGGTGAGTGATCTGGCTGTCACTATTCTCCATCTAGTTAATTAATTGCTCGATTCCATTATACAAGTATTGTGGTTTGTGAATTGCTAACCCATCCACCTGTGGGAAACAACTTTATCAATTATAGTACAATGTTTATGTACAGTTTCTTTTTTTGCCTTTCGTCTTAGAGACTACATTCATTTCCAAAGTTACTTAGGCCAGCACCTTCCCCCTCCCCCCACTCCCTCCAACAAGGCTGTTTCATAATTTGTAATGCAGTTAGATTTTTTTTTTTCACAGTCTGCACTCCATTGTGGTATCCCATGACCATGACCATATATATATATATATTTTTTTTTTTTTTTTAATTTTCACAAGTTAAGGTTCACTTTTTAAATAAATGTCCATGGATATTGACAAATGCATATTGTCATATATCCACTATTACAATATTACTGTACAGTTTCACTGCCCTAAAGTTCTATTACAAGCTCTGCCTAACGTTACCCCTCTCCCTTAACAGAAACCCCGTGACAACCACTGATCTGTTTATCATCTCTATTGCTTTGCCTGTAACCTTTGCAAACTGGCTTCCTTCACTTAGCAATATGCATTTATCCATGTCTTTATATGGCTTGATGGCTCATTCCTTTTTACTGCTGAAATATTCCCTCATATGGACCTCCCACAGTTTGCTTATCCATTTACCTATTGAAGGACATGTGGTTGCTTCAGTTTGGGGCTGTTATGAATAAAACTGCTATAAACACTTTATGTGCAGGTTTTATGTGCATATATGTTTTCAGATCAGTTCATTAAATATCTGGGTATGTGATAAGTAGATTGTATAGACTTAGTTTAGCTTTGTAAAAAGATTGCAAAACTATCTTAGAAAAGAGATATATTATTTCGAAAGCAGTGAATGAGAGTTCTTGTTGGTTTGTGTCCTTGCTAGTGATTGGTTTTGTCAGTATTTTTTTATTTTAGCAATTTTAATAGGCACATAAAAATAGGTCATTGTAGTTTTAATTTGTATTTCCATGATGGGAAATACTGTGTATATTTTCGCATGCTTAGTTTACATCTACATACCTTCTTTGGTGAGTTATTTGTTCACATCTTTTGTGTGCATTTTGAATGATTTGTTTGTTATTGTTGACTTTTAAGACTTCTTTGTATATTTTGGATACAAGCCCTTTATTAAATATGCATTTTACAAATATTTTCTCCCAGTCTGTGGCTAATCATATCCTTCTGTTAATAGTATCCTTCACAGAGCTTGATGATTTAGTTTTAATAATGTACAACTTAGCATTTTTTCCCTAGGTCGTGATTTTTGTTATACTTAAAAATTCATCACCAAATTGAAAGCCACATCAATTTTCTTTGTTTCCTTCTAGAATTTTTGCCCTTATATTTTGCTTTATATTCTTTTAGCATTAATTTTTGTGAAAGTTATGAGGTCTCTGTCTAGGTTCATTTTTTTTTTTTTGCATATTAACATCCAGTTGTTCCAGAATCATTTGTTGAAAATGTGTATTTTCTCTATTAAAGTACATTTACTTCTTCGGCAAAGATAGGACTCTCTATGCTGTCTCATTGATACATGCCTATTATTTACCATTACCCTGCTGTCTTAATTATTGTAGCTTTACAATACATTTTGAAATTGTATAGGGTGAGTCATCTAACTTTGTTTTTCTTCTTCAGTATTGTGTTAGCTATCCTTTGTCTTTTGCCTTTCCATACGAATTTTAGAATTGGATTGCCGTATACAAAATGGCTTGCTGAGATTTTCATTGAAATTGCAATAGGTCATTAAGTCTATAGATCTTTAAGAATAATTGACATTTGGCAATATTGAGTCTTCCAATCCATTTCCAAATGTAAAAAATCTCTTCATTTATTTAGATTTTCTTTGGTTTATTTTATCAGTTTTGTAATTTTCCACATACAGATTCTGTACATCTTTTGTTTGATTTATGACTGTGTATTTCATTTTTTGTGCTATTGTAAATAGTATATATATTTTTAAATTTGAAGTTCCAGTTGTTTATTGCCAGTTTGTAGGGAAGCAGCTAATTTTTGCATATTGACCTTACATCCTGTTGCTTCTATGCTCAATCATTAGTTCCAGGATTTTTTAAAAATAGATTCTTGACTTTTTTTTTTCCTAATCCACAAAATAAGAGTAATAACAATTCTTTCCTGTTAGGTTAGCTTAAAAATTAACTACAATATGATATATGGCAGTGAGCAGCACAGAATCACATACATAGTAAGAATTTACTTCATAGTAACTAAAATTTTAATTTCAACAAGAAACTTTGACATAGAAACTGTCTTCATAATCCGTTTGAAAAAATCCTAAGTAATTCTTTTTTCATTCCCTAACTACTTCTGTTACGAATAAAAAACTAATCAAAGAAGTATATAGCAATGTGGTTCTATGGTCTCTGTAACTGATTGTCTTTTTCTTTTTTTAATTTGAGACAAAGATAATATTGTTAATGCATGTGTGTTTTTAATTGTTCTTGGTGTTACTTTCTGTCACAGAATTTCTTGTGTAAAAAAAAAAAAAACAACTGAAATCTTTCATATAAATTCATGCTATTATACTAGATTTTATCTATAATACTACGGAGATACCAAATCCAACTCAAAGGAATTACAATATTTAATTAATTTCATTGAATGGGAAGTACACATAAAAGTAAAAAAAAAAAAAAGTCACAATCCTTTCTTTGACCTTTCTATTTCTTTGAATCACACTTTAAACAAATAATGTATTCAGCTGTGAGGGAATAGAAGAGCTTGAAGAACTGTATAGAAGCAAAAATGGTACAATGAAGAAAAGTGTTGAATGAAGAGATGGAATGAAAATAAAGAGACAGTGTGATGCCTGAGCCAGAAGAGTAAATGTATAAGCTGCTCTCTGGACCCAATTGACCCAGATATTACTCCTATAATAGCAATTTCCATTTTTATTGTGCAAAAGAATCACTCTTTTTGTTTTTATTAACATGTCACATTCCAAGCTTTACACTGGAAATTTTGATTCAATATATGTTGATTTCCGTCCAGGAATCTGAATTTGAACAATAATCAGCGTGTCTGTAGGACATATTTTGAGAAAGTTCCCTTTATGGACTGATTTGTGTTCACCCCAAATTCATGTTAATCCTAATACCCAGTGTAGCTATCATTGGAGATAGGCCTTTAAAGAGGTAATTAAGATTAAACGAGGTCATAGGTGTGGGAACCTAATTTGATGGGACCTATGTCCTTCTTAGAAGAGGAAGAAACACCAGAGGTACATGTGCTCAAAGAAAAGTCCATGTGAGGACAAAAAGAGAAGGTGGTCATCTGCAAGGCATGGAGAGAGGTCTCAGGAGAAACTAAACTTGCCAGCACCTTGATCTCAAAGTTCCAACTTCCAGACCTGTAAGAAAGTAAATTTCTGTTGTTTAAATCTCCAATTCTTTGGTATTTTGTTATGGCTGTCCTAGCAAACTAATACAATATCCTAGAGATTTATTCATACTATGTGTCTGTTATATGCTAGGTATTTTTGATATGTGTGCTGAGCGCTAAATATACAGGATTCCTTCCTATATAAAAAACATAATATAGTGGACATTAATTATCAAAGATTATGGAGAAAATTTAGGAGAAAATTAGAAATTTTTAAGTCAACAAGATAAAGAAACATATCAGCTTGTTCATTTCTCAAGCGATGTCATAATTGTCATGGTGTATGTTTTCTGATTCTTGATTACCACTGTTCCTTTTTCTCCCTGAAACAAAGAACAAGAGTCATTATTTCTTGGAAATACCACAAATTAAAAAAAAAAAAAAATAGGCAATTGGGATCTTCCTTTATTGAAGGCGAAAGCAAAGCCCCAGTGGATGATTAGTTTGAGTGCTAAGCCAGCCACCTAATCAAACATTTGCCAGACTTTCACACTCTAAGTCTGGTAACTGCATCTGGTCTTGTGAGAGAGGGGAAAACATTCTCTCAAGAGAAATCCTGGGAGCATTGCCACTAGAGCTATTCACAACTAACAAATTGTCAGGAAGCTTGGAGTTTGTATGTGGGGGAGAAAATCCAACTTCAACAGGGAGCCTGGCATAATATAGCATCACAATCCAGAAAGGGGCTAATGTTCATGGCATGATTTTTGCAGGTGCTCACACTCCTATGATTGCACTTGAGTATCACAAAGGGAGTGTCTTGTTTACACTCTGTTGGTAACAAGCCTTGGTAACTTTGCTCCTTTCTCATAGTCTGAGATTTTTCCAACTGGGTTACCATCTCCAGCCTGCTCCTGTTCAGAAGGTCAGGGCAGATGTCTTATCTCCCTTTTTGGACAGATAGATAGAAGTTGTATAATGTGCACAGGGATAGGCAATGAAAGCCATTTTGTAAAGAGATGAAGGGTCTAAACTTTGGATGATAGAGCAAAACCAAGTTGCTGAATCCAAATGGCTGAATGGGAACTGGCAGCCAAAACAGGAAACACACACACACACACACACACACACACACACACACACACACACACGACTTTTGCTGATGAGCAAAGATTATACTGATAAAAAGTGGTTAAAAAGAAGAAATAAGCCTAACTTGAAAAAAGTCTGAAGGCAGACTGCAAATGCATAGAATGCCTTTTATTTCAGTTACCCCTTCTTTATGGATTAACTGGATGTATTTAAAGGGATCAAAAGTACAAAAGCAACATATATGTTAAACAAAAGTACAAAAGGAGAGAGCATGTCTTCATGCTCATTTTTCCTGGCATTTCATGCTATTTCCACTGTTAATGACCTTCCCTTCTGCTCCAACTTGGTCATAGAAATGTGTGTTCCAAACAAGACCCATATATATGCTGTCTACAAGAGACCCACTTCAAACCTAGGAACACATACAGACTGAAAGTAAGGGGATGAAAAAAGATATTCCATGCAAATGGAAATCAAAAGAAAGCTGGAGTAGCAATTCTCATATCAGACAAAATAGACTTTAAAATAAAGACTATTACAAGAGACAAAGAAGAACACTACATAATGATCAAGGGATCAACCCAAGAAGCAGATATAACAATTGTAAATATTTATGCACCCAACATAGGAGCACCTCAGTACTTAAGGTAAATGCTAACAGCCATAAAAGAGGAAATCAACAGTAACACAATCATAGTGGAGGACTTTAACACCCCACTTTCCCCAATGGACAGATCATCCAAAATGGAAATAAATAAGGAAGCACAAGCTTTAAATGATACATTAAACAAGATGGATTTAATTGATATTTATAGGTCATTCCATCCAAAAACAACAGAATACACTTTCTTCTCAAGTCTCATGGAACATTCTCCAGGATAGATCATATCTTGGGGCAAATCAAGCCTTACTAAATTTAAGAAAATTGAAATTGTATCAAGTATCTTTTCTGACTACAACACTATGAGACTAGGTATCAGTTACAGGAAAAAGTCTATAAAAAATACAAACACAAAGAGGCTAAACAATACACTACTAAATAACCAAGAGATCACTGAAGAAATCAAAGAGGAAATCAAAAAATACCTAGAAACAAATGTGAATGAAAACACAACGACCCAAAACCTATGGGATGCAGCAAAAGCAGTTGTAAGAGGGCAGTTTATAGCAATACAATCCTACCTCAAGAAACAAGAAACATCTCAAACAAACACCCTAACCTTACACGTAAAGCAATTAGAGAAAGAAGAACAACAACAACAAAAAAAACAAAGTTAGCAGAATGAAAGAAATCATAAAAATCAGATCAGAAATAAATGAAAAATAAATGAAAGAAATAAGAGCTAAGATCAATAAAACTAAAAGTTTGTTCTTTGAGAAGATAAACAAAACTAATAAACCACTAGTCAGACACATCAAGAAAAAAAGGGAGAGGACTCAAATCAATAGAATTAGAAATGAAAAAGGAGAAGTAACTGACACTGCAGAAATACAAAGGATCATGGGAGATTACTACAAGGAACTATATGCCAATAAAATGGACAACCTGGAAGAAATGGACACATTCTTTTAAAAGCACAACCTCCCGAGACTGAGACAGCAAGAAATAGAAAATATAAACAGACCAGTCACACACAGTGAAATTGAAACTGTGATTAAAAATCTTCCAACACACAAAAGCCCAGGACCAGATGGCTTCACAGGCGAATTCTATCAAACATTTAGAGAAGAGCTAACACCTATCCTTCTCAAACTCTTCCAAAATATAGCAGAGGGAAGAACACTCCCAAACTCATTCTACAAGGCCACCATCACCCTGATAACAAAACCAGACAAAGATGTCACAAAAAAAGAAAACTACAGACCAATATAACTGGTGAACATAGATGAAAAAGTCCTCAACAAAATAGCAGCAAACAGAATCCAACAACACGTTAAAAGGATCATACACCATGATCAAGTGGGGTTTATCCCAGGAATGTAAAGATTCTTCAATATACGCAAATCAGTCAGTGTGATAAACCATATTAACAAATTGAAGGAGAAAAACCATATGATCATCTCAACAGATGCAGAAAAAGCTTTCGACAAAATTCAACACCCATTTTTGATAAAAACTCTCCAGAAAGTAGGGATAGAGGGAACTTACCTCAACATAATAAAGGCCATATATGACAAACCCACAGCCAACATCGTTCTCAATGGTGAAAAACTGAAACCATTTCCTCTAAGATCAGGAACAAGACAATGTTGCCCACTCTCACCACTTTTATTCAACATAGTTTTGGAAGTTTTAGCCACAGCAATCAGAGAAGAAAAAGGAATAAAAGGAATCCAAATTGGAAAAGAAGAATTAAAACTTGCACTCTTTGCAGATGGCATGATGCTCTACATAGAGAATCCTAAAGATGCTACCAGAAAATTACTAGAGCTAATCAATGAATTTGGTAAAGTAGCAGGATACAAAATTAATGCACAGAAATCTCTTGCATTCCTATAAACTAATGATGAAAAATCTGAAAGAGAAATTGGGGAAACAGTCCCATTTATCATTGCAACAAAAAGAATAAAATACCTAGGAATAAACCTACCTAAGGAGACAAAAGCCCTGTATGCAAAAAAATATAAGACACTGATGAAAGAAATTAAAGATGATACAAACATGCGGAGAGATATACCATGTTCTTGGATTGGAAGAATCAATATTGTGAAAATGACTATAGTACCCAAAGCAATCTACAGATTCAATGCAATCCCTATCAAACTACCAATGGCATTTTTCACAGAATTAGAACAAAAAATTTACAGGTTGCATGGAAACACAAAAGACCCCGAATACCCAAAGCAATCTTGAGAACGAAAAACGGAGCTGGTGGAATCAGGTTCCCTGACTTCACACTATAATACAAAGCTACAGTAATCAAGACAGTGTGGTACTGTCACAAAAACAGAAATATAGATCAGTGGAACAGGATAGAAAGCCCAGAGATAAACCACACACATATGGTCACCTTATCTTTGATAAAGGAGGCAAGAATATACAATGGAGACAAGACAGCCTCTTCAATAAGTGGTGCTGGAAAAACTGGACAGCTACATGTAAAAGAATGAAATTAGAACACTCCCTAACACCATACACAAAAATAAACTCAAAATGGATTAAACACCTAAATGTAAGGCCAGACACTATAAAACTGTTAGAGGAAAACATAGGCAGAACACTCTATGCCGTACATCACAGCAAGATCCTTTCTGACCCACCTCCTAGAGTAATGGAAATAAAAACAAAAATAAAGTAATGGACCTAATGGAACTTAAAAGGTTTTGCACAACAAAGGAAACCATAAACAAGAGGAAAAGACAACTCTTAGAATGGGAGAAAAATATTTGCAAACGAAGCAACTTACAAAGGATAAATCTCCAGGATATACAGGTAGCTCATGCAGCTCAATATCAAAAAAACAAACAACCCAGCCCAAAAATGAGCAGAAGATCTAAATAGACATTTCTGCAAAGAAGATTGCCAACAAACACATAAAAGACTGCTCAACATCACTAATCATTAAAGAAATTCAAATCAGAGCTACAATGAGGTATCACCTTACAGCAGTCAGAATGGCCATCATCAAAAAATCTACAAACAACAGATGCTGGAGAGGGTGTGGAGAAAAGGGAACCCTCTTGCACTGTTGGTGGGAATGTAAATTGATACAGCCACTATGGAGAACAGTATGGAGGTTCCTCAAAAAACTAGGAATAGAACTACCATATGACCCAGCCATCCCACTACTGGGCATATACCCTGAGAAAACCATAATTCAAAAAGAGTCATGTAACCCAATGTCCACTGAAGCTCTATTTACAGTAGCCAGGACATGGAAGCAACCTAAGTGTCCATCGACAGATGAATGGTTAAAGAAGATGTGGCACATATATACAATGGAATATTACTCAGCCATAAACAGAAACGGAATTGAGTTATTTGTAGTGAGGTGGATGGACCTAGAGTCTGTCATACAGAGTGAAGTCAGAAAGAGAAAAACAAAGAACCGTATGCTAACACGTATATATGGAATCTAAAAAAAAAAAAAGGTTCTGAAGAACCTATGGGCAGGACAGGAATAAAGACGCAGACATAAAGAATGGACTTTAGGACACAGGGAGGGGGAAGGGTAAGCTGGGACGAAGTGAGAGAGTGGCATGGACATATATACACTACCAAATGTAAAATAGATAGCTAGTGGGAAGCAGCCACATAGCACAGGGAGATCAGCTCGGTGCTTTGTGTCCACCCAGAGGGGTGGGATAGGGAGGGTGGGAGAGAGAGACGCAAGAGGGAAGAGATATTGGGATATATGTTTATGTATAGCTGATTCACTTTGTTATACAGCAGAAAGTAACACACCATTGTGAAGTAATTATACTCCAGTAAAAATGTAAAAAAATAAAATAATATAAAATACCCTACAGGAAAAAAAAAAAAGAAATGTGTGTTCCATTGTAGTGGGTTTCATATGCACAATGTTAGAAAGTGTATTAATAGCTCTTGTGATTACATTATTTTTCAAGTATTGGCTTAAAGGAGCTGAAAAAAGTGAAAGAATATGTCTTTGGTGTTTGAAAGCAGTCACTTCTATTTTATTATTTGGTCTGTAGAATCTGCATCGTTTCTAATTTAGTCTCATTTTTATGTAGATGAAATTAAATCGTTGGTATGTGAAAGGGCATGGAGTGTGTGGCAGACTAATTCAAAGGAAAAAAGAATAGCATTGATACCAATTACACTGTATACCTTTATCACGTTATTATTTATAAGATACTTAAAGGTGGATCATATTTTATGTTACTCACTTTGAAGGCAAGTAAGATAGGGTGCTTACTGTATTTCACTTTTCATGATCATAAAGCCAAGGCTTAGCAAGGCAAGTGTTTTCTACTACCTTCCCCACATTCAGTCAACCAAGTGGCAAGTTTGGAACTTAAAGTGAGTATCACATATTCTCAATTCTCGTCTGGTGTGCTTTCTCCTATATCTGATTGCCTTTCTCATAAAGCAGAAGCAGCTCTGTAATTGATAGTGTTCCTGGAAAGTGTTACTAATTTCAGTGGACCAGTTGAATCCATTCCTGGTTACCAAAGCTGGAAGAGCTAGAGCAAAGGGACCCAAGATCATATCAGAAATATGAAAGGAAAAAAGTTTGAATTGCGATCCAGTTTGTGCTGGAGTCAGCCAGTACCAAATCCCAAGAGCCAATTGATAGCATCTCTTCCCAGCTCCATGTTCAGTAGCTTAAAATTGGTCATGGTGGGGGTATTTACAGCAGAGAAATACGCAAATGCTATATATCAATACAATCAGGACTTTTTCATCTGGAGAGATAGTTAAATAATATTTATTAGCACATTGGGGTAGGAGGTGGGCTATGAGTAGAAAAAATATGGTCTTTGGAATTAAAAGGACTTTGGTTCGAATTCTGGCTTTACCATTAGACAGTAGCGTGTCTTTGGCCAAATTATTTGTCCTCTCTGAATTTCCATTCCCTCCTAAGTATAAGCAGCTAATAACCTCCTTTCAGAGTTTTAGGATTAATGATCATGTATGTAAGTGTTGACAAATAAAAGACAGTCACTTTTAGGTTTTATTATTAACATTATTAGAAACCTCACAGTTTTTCTTTTTGTGACAAATTTCCACACGAGTAAAATTAAAATCACGTTAGTGCTCTGTGGAAAATGTATGACAATGAAGAAAAGATTTTTTTAAAATGGATAAAAATGATAAAATCCATTAGGCTCTTTAGAAACAGGTGCCATTATAATTCTAGCTATTTACTGTTACCACACAATACAACAGAATATACAATCCAGCTAAGAGAGAGCTACTTTTGCCAAATTGAACAGGAGGTAAATGGTACTGCTCCCCTCCAAAGGATCTGTGGATTTATAAATTGGTTGGAAGCATAGGGCCTTGGTTATTTTGTTTCATGATTCACAGCACCAAGCCCTGCAATCCTAATTTTATCCTGGGGCATCCATTCAATACTTGCTTGGAGAAAATAGTGCCACCAACCATGTCCTCACAAGCACCGCCAAACATAAAATTTTCTTTTTCCTGTTTGGAGAGCAATACGTTCTAAAGAACATCTTTGAAGCCTAAGCTATTTTTTTTCAGGCAGACAACCCAGCTCTTGTATCAAAGTGAGAGTTTTCGATGAGGAGTGAGATTTCCATAAGAAGCATTTTACCCCAACATTCAGGGATGCGAGGAACATAAGACAGTACAAATACTATGAAATCATCAAGAATATATGAGGCAGTAAACACAGTAGTGGTGAAACAAGCAACAATCCAGAAGCACAAACATGCACACAACAAGAGCAAGAGAATGAAAACTTGACTTTGTTTAGTGGAAGTGCCAAGGAACTTAACTGCTCTGGATGTCACGGGCATAGAGAAAAATGGTGGCCTTTCGGCCCTTCAGACACATTGCGTTGAAGAAGTTTAAAGGAAACTACAGTTCATGCTAATGCCATACAGAACAAGCCACTAAGAGGGAAGTCCTCCCAGGGAGGTATGATTTCCTGTGGAAAATAACAGCTTTTAAACTTCCCCATTTTCATCTTATTCCATGAAAAGAGCTATTAAATATCAAGCGAGTCAAAGTGAGTCATATAGGTGATTACGTGTATATTTTTTGAAACCTGGTAATAAAAATATAATGAATGGCTTTTATTAATGAGATGGTTAAAGGGTCTCTCTCAAAAGAAAATGAGATACAGAAACATGACTATGGATGGGAAAGCCATTGAAATGGGTGTTAAATTTGCTGCTGCTTCTTTGTATGCAAATGGAGAAACATATTCACAAGACAGAGGCTTAGGTTCTGAAATGTGAGGTTATATTGGTAACAAGATGTGCTTTGTTGTCACCTTTTTAAAGAGTTGTACCCGAATCGTTGGCTGACATTCAGAAGGAAAAGTATCCTCCAGAATTGGCAAAAAGACCAACAGTTCTTTCAACAGACCATTAGCATTACTGGGAACAACTATTTCACTTTAAGTTCCAAGGGAAATGGCATTTTGCTAGGAGATGTTAACATCAGGAAACTTAAATATTTTCGGAGAAAATGTAGTTACTTATGTGCAATCTCCAAAATAATGTCTTATGGAAATTTTGCATTTGTTTCATTTGCTTTGTGATACCAATAACATCAAAGGACTACTAATAAATAACAAATTAATCTGAAATAGAGACCAGTCTTCCCAGCTCCCCCAATGGAATTGGTCGTGATGCATTGCCCTTAATCTCTTAATCACTGATGAATGCTTTCTTTCCCAGTTTTTCAGGGAAAACCTTTAAGGAAAAATCATGGGCTGCCTTCATTGCTTTGTACCTTGATTGGATTTTGAAATCCTTCTACCTGTGCCTTTCAGCTCTTCTTTGATAGAAGGTATTTGAGGATTGCCTTCATGAGCATAGCAATCTGTACATTCTTTAAAATAATATTTCCTCTCAGGCCCTGGGAAACTCAAATGTATCAGACCAAAAGTTTGATTTTATTTGTAGTGAAAATGGTAGAGCAGTATAACAAAAATCAAATGGTCTAGTGGTGCAAGCAAACAGAATAGGCCTTCTCCCAGGAAAAAATCCTAATGGAGTTCTTGCTTCAGGCATGAAAAGTAAAGCCATATGAGCGTGACAAAGCTGCATGGTATTTTGTGTTTTTTTTGAAAATCAGAGTTTTATAGGGCTAATGGCCAAGGACAGAAAGCAACCATGGGTCCACTGACTAATGCTACTGCACCAGTTACCTTGGATTAGAGTTGTGTTCTCAGGCAATAAATATGTGCAAACTGGAAATAATAATTTTTTCTGGATCCGTGCAAAGCATTAAAAAAAAAATCCAAATCATCGCAGAATATAGGCAGAGGAATTCATTTGAAAATTTGCAGAGACACTGCAGCATTCTAGGGAAGGCACATTTTTGTGTATATTTGGAAACATCTTTTTACACCTAAGTGGATTTCTCTGGTTCTTAATTAAATGTTACAATTCAAGTCAGCTATTGGCTGCATAAACTTTAAGTTTGAGGGAACTAATTGTGGAGCTATAATGGCAGTTTTAGCGTTCTGCTTTAATATGTAGGACATTGACCTAGACCCATGAAAAAGCAGATCAAGCTTCTTGTCTCATGGGTTTTGTGAACTAACTGCTTAATGTCTTTGAAGCTCATTTCTTATTTTATGAGAAAGAAGATGTTCTAGGGAATGATGAAACTGAACCTACTCTGAGCTTCTTGGAGAGAGTCAAGCTTATAGAATTCCTGATTATTATTATTATTTTTGAGTATCATTAACAGCAACCCTATGACTAAAATGAGACTGAATTGACTGAAAAAAAAAAATACAGATATCAAAGATAAATACATTTCACCCCCTCTTCAGAGACAAGAGAGAACAGGAAAGTGATATATATATATATATATATATATATATATATATATATATATATATACATACAGTATATAGTCTTACCACATTTTTAGTTCATTTTTGAGGTCAGCTGGGCTTTGGAATATCATTCAAATTCAGCAAGAATTTATTGTGCAACTAATTGAAGTTCAGTACTCTGCTGGGCACAGAGGTGATAAGTTAATACAGCATGGTCCTGCCTCACAAAAGGCTTACAATAGTCAGTAATAAATATTTAAATAGCTTACTGTTCAACAAGGCAGAATTAAATAAAAACCACTTGAAATACAGAGAATTTTTAACAGCAACAGAGAGGACTAATTCTGATGAAGATGAGCATTAGACAAAACTTCAGAAAAAATCTTCTAAGTTATACATTGAAGTCTGAAGAAGATCTCACTAAGTGAAAAATAAGGGAAGGACATACACTACCGGCTGAAAAAAAAAGCAAAACCCAGAAACATCCAGAAAACTTACGAAGGTTTAAGGAACAGATTTGGTGTGTTTTTATTATCATCGCTATTGACAGCTGTGAAAGGATGTTTTAGTCATAAGATTGGCTAATAGTAGATCTTTTTCAGCTTTTAAAGTTGAGGACTATCCAATGGAAGCTGGATTCTGAGTTTTTTGTTGTTGTTATTGTTTTTAAAGTACTGCTATCTAGGATAGATTTTATTGGCAGTCTGATTTTCTCTCAACTAGATGGTACTGCTAGATTGCAAGAAATACAGGATACTTTCCATCCACCTTCATACCTCAGGTCCAATATCTGAAAATTATGGCACTTTGTTGACCAAAAAAAAAATAAAAGAAACAAAGCAGAAGGCTGCAAATAAGGTATGAGTTTGTTTGGGTTCTTAGGAATTGCAATTTGGGAGACACAAACGTGGGTAAAACTGAGAGTGTTCCAGGGAGGAGAAAGAGTCAGGGGCTGATAAAAAACAAAAGCTACAAGGTTGTTAAAGTTGCCTGTCAAGAACTGTGATTAACTCTGATTCAAGTCAGGAAATATTTGTCCTTAAGGAATCACAAGTTATTTTAGGGTAATGGTCCAATAAGTATCTTGAGTTTCTGGCAAATGTTCTAGATGCCTTTCTTAGCACACAATAAGTGGTCAAAAGGTCAGATTCCATCCAGGCTGAAATGTGCATAAGCCATACTTCTTCAGTGGCTTCCTGGGTCCATTTTAGAGAGCTCTCATAGCAACACTGACTCCATTTTGATTTTTCTTCCACAACTTTCAGACCATAATTTGCCAAATTTTATATATTTATACTCAAGTGTGATGGGGTTTGGAACATGCTCTCCCAAAATATGGCACCTTGGCATATTAAATATTTTTAACTGAAGGAATGTGAGAAATGGCAGGTGAAGGAAGGACCCTGACCTCCCACTTTGCCCCTGAAGCAGGAACCACTTGTGAGAGATGTGCTCCCTGTACCTGGAGGAAATGAGCATCTTTATTTCCGAAGATAGAGGTTAGGCCAATAGGAATCCAGATGAATAGGCCTTGCTAAGTTTCTGCCAATTTACTATCCTTAGCTCATGCTCTTTTGTCCTATCACATTTTTCTATAACTTTCCATTCGTCACTAAGCCAAATATAAAGAAGTTTAGGTTTAACTGTTTCTTCAGGTCCTCTGTTCCTTATGAAGGCTCCAGTGTCATAAAAATGTCTATTACATAAATGTGTATGCTTTTCTCTTGTCGATCTGTCTTTTGTTAGTCCAATTTATAGGATCTCAGCTGGAGAACATAGGAGGGTAGTAGGAAAACTAATTTTCTCCTCCCCTACACGTGTATATGATGTTCACTTGTTTGGCATTAGAACTAATCTTTTTTTTTTAAGTATGCAGTATTCTACCATACAATAAAGGTCTCCTCAATTCAAAGATATGAGAACTAAGACTGAAGGAAGAGAAATGATTTATCAAAGTTCACCAAACTAGTTAAAGATCTGGATCTGTATCTAAATCCCCCAAATCCCTGCTTTGTTTTTCATAACTCTTTCTGCTACTGTACAGGAAGAAAAATAATTGTCCCTCTACCCTTCTAGATTCTTGGCTGAGACTCTCTCTATATTAAAATATTAACAGGAGACAAACAAACAAGTTTAATGACATGTATGCCTTCCATAAACATGGGAGATACCCAGGAAAACTAACTCCTCAGAATGATCCAAGCTACCACCTATCATCTCCAGCTAAAGACAAAAGAAGATGTTATGGGATGGAGGAACCAGATGTGGGAGGTTTGCGGGCAAAGCACAATAAACAAGGGTAAGGTTGTTATGCACTTTTAAGTCTTGCCTTCACCACTGATAAGAGATTCTAGAGAATTAGTCATCTTCCTCTTCTTGGTACAGAGAGGGAGACACCGTTACAAATGGAGACTTCCCTTTTAAATGTAAATGTCTCTTACAAAAGGGTAACTTCTACTTGGTTTTCAGAGCTTCTCCTTTGATATTTCTTGAAAATAACCAGCCTAAAATAATCCTTATGCCAGAGTCATACTTTGGAGTGGCAAATTCTGCTCCCCTGCACTACTATACTGTACTAGTCTTTCCTCATCAATAGATGCTTTAAAGACAATTAAACCCAATTTGGCACTGATAATAATTATAAAATGGAACACATTTCTTTTTTTTTTAACATCTTTATTGGAGTATAATTGTTTTACATTGTTGTGTTAGTTTCTGCCGTATAACAAAGTGAATCAGCTATACGTATACATATATCCCCATATCCCAAATTGAACACATTTCTTAAGAGAAATGATGAGATACACTTTTTTTTTGCTGCTGTTAACAGGTTCAGTTTTATAAACTGAGTACCTTTGTCAGTATGAATTGGTTAAAACTTTGACAGAAGTGGGGCAGTTGAATTTTGCTGAATTTACACAATTCTTCTTTTCAGACCTTGACCTTATTACACACAATAACGTATTAGGACACTCACTTTGTTACAGCTGATTGTCTTCACAAGGTAGATTCCTACTGTCCATTTAGCAGAATTTCTCTGCCCTTCAGAAAACCTGCAAATCATATTAATTTAGTTCCTACACTAAAATTTCAAGATACTGCATGGGATTCTGTTTACACAGTTGTTTCTTGACATTCATTCTTAGGACGATATAATGTTCAAATGGTGCCTACAAAAAAGACATATTATTTCATCGCTTTCATTCCCATATTCTCTGAGAATTAACTAATTAACTGAGGTCAGTTGGAAACAGATCTGTGGCTAGAATCTGAGGCACAAAAACGGACATTTTGAGATGGGATGGCTCAGAAATCCCAAGATTAAAGATGTTTAACCACACTTAGCTTTAGAGGAGCATAAGTGAACTAAACTGTCAGAGGAAAATAATATATATATATATATATATATATATATATGACTTTGAAATGAGCAAAAGGAAAAAAGAAATAGTCTTGACTAGGGTACCTTTTCCTAAGTGACAGTGGCTACTTTATAACCCTGGTGTAGAAAACTGAAACTGGAAGTGGAAAACCAAAAATAATACAAATGATTCATAGAAAAGCAAATGGATTGTGCTTGATGGAATACAATTGATTATTGCTCAGTGGATAGAGTGGTCATACATCTTTTGTATATTCATTTCAGCATTTGTTATTTCCTAGGTATGTGTAGTTATTTGAATTCTCCTTTGAACTGGTTATAACTTTTTACCTCTCATTAATGAGTTAAGTAAATTGACATATGATTATTTAAAATTGTATGAGAGTCATGATTTTACCTTTTTTTTTTTTTTTTTTTTCAGAAATTCTTTTAACAGTATGTGTCAGTGAATTCAAATTCTGGTGTGGATTACAATCCCCTGGGGGGCTTAGTTAAGACTCAGATCACTGGGACCCATTTTGAGAGTTTCTGATTCAGTATTCCTGGGTGGGGCTCAATTATTTGCATTTCTCGCAAGTGCAGGTGATATTGATGCTGCTTGGTCCAGAAACTATACTGTAGGAACCACTGGTATAAAATCATCGTCACCCAGGATGATGATTACAATCCCCCGAAACCTTCACTTTACCTAAACAGAAAGATATTCATTGTAAAACCTAATCTGCAGCCCTAAACTATTTTCAGGTTCTTATGTGCAAAAAATGTTTCCAGTCCTTTCCTTTTCCCCCCTATGGCCAGATAAATCAGCCTCTTGAATCTCCTGATTTGGGCATTAGAAATAGTGGCAGCTTCTATTAAGTGATGTGATGGGGTATAGGAAGGTATCATAGAAGACAATATAAGATTCACTCTAGACCAATTATGTAGTTAATTACTCTAGCGTGTGAACTTAGCCTTCAAAGCAACCTCATTCGGGCTGAGGAAATAGCTACTACAGACAATTATGGGATGTGTGTGATGTTAGAAAGGGGAAGACAGAGCTATTGTTGGAAGAAGAGTATAAATGCTAAGCAGTATAATCTGAAATAAACATAAGTGGAACTGTGTTTTCCCTGAGCTGTAGTCTTCATTGCATAATAAGTCCTTTCCATTCTAATTTTTATGATTCATTTGCTCGTTGGGGCAAGTTATCTAGTTTTCTTCTTTCCCCTTTCCTGTTGCAGGATATGCATTATTCTTCCCTATTGTGGCTGTAGAATTCAATAGGCATTTTCATTGTCAGACAGGAGGATAGCAATGGAGAGTAATTAAATGAGCAAACATCTTTTTCCTATTTAAATGAAAAGGAAAACCTGATACCCATGGGTGAACACCATACACCTGACCTAGATGTGACCATTGTTTTCCTTTTATAGTCTCACATTCCATAAAAAAGAAAAAAAAATAAAGTAAAAGCAAGCATTGTCATTGGTGTGCTGACAATGGGAAAAATACAGGCAGAACTTTCAAATACTTGGAGGTGGCTTTTCAAAAAGGCTTTTGTGAACCTATAAAACATAAGGTAAATTAAATCTAATTTGCATGCAATTTGTCATTTATTGAGAGGTTGGTGGCAATTAAGAAATGCAATTTGTTCTTTAGCACTGTTTCTCTTTTATGTACATTAAAAAAATACATTAACACATTTCTGTTATATTCATGAGATTACAATAGAGTGGTGCACTCTAGTGGACAAACTGAACACTTGAAGTTATACATTAAATTTTGGTAAGGTTTTCATAATTTTATACACATGAACTGATCTGTATTTAATTCAAACAGAAACTCAGTAATGGCACTTTGAGTAGCTAGAAGACAATGCATTCTTTTAGGGAGAGAGAATTTGTGGATGGAACAATGTCTCTGAGTCCATTTCAATTTTAAAAAGTAGGTTTCTTTTTCCCCCATCCTTTCTTTCCTTCCCCTTCCTTCTTCTTTTCATTTTCTTTTAACCATAGTTCAACATTATAAAGCAAATATAAAGTTGGGACTGGAAAGCTGAAGACATAAATGAAATGCGCTATTATCATCAATTTTAGGGCCATTTTAGGAGGTTTTCACTTTGGTGGAGAAAGCTATTTTAGCAAAAGCATTATGCAGTGGTACCTCTTCATATTACTTAAATGTGAATAGAATATCAGAAACATCTAAGATGGAAATTCATAAGGACTTTTTAACTGGTTGATACTCAACACTAATATGAGTAAAAATATCTGTGCACTAACATGAATGCAGTGGTATTTTGAGACAAAGATTTTTCCTTCTGTTATCCTAAACTAATAATGATGCTTACCTTTATGTGAATTTTCTAAAGCAATTTTTATGTCACCTATACTCTTTAAAAATATCCACAAGTAAAGTGTAGTTTTTTTTGTTTTTTTTTAATTTCTAAACTATTATCCTAGAGTGTTTAACAGATATGGTGTTTTTATGTTTATAATACTTAGAAATTATACATAATTTGAGAAACAGCAATTTGTTCATCCTCGTATCTAATGTTATATCCATGATTAAAATATTAGTAAAGAAATAGAGGAAAAAGAAAAGACAAAGGTATAACCTGTTCAAATACTAAGCACCTAAACTCTCTAATTCAAAGTAAGGTCGTACTTTGATGAATAAAACCTTTTTCTCTTGAACTTTTATCAATTACGGGTGTTATCTAATAAGAGGTTATCAATTAAGAAGAGTCATCCAAGAAACAAGCTGCACTCTAAGTGACTTTGCAAATTATCGTAGGGAATGGTTAGCACAAGCAACTGCCTTGTTATAATGGAATGGCCCAATAGCTGCCTGCAATTGTAACTGTGCCTCCCAGGAGTACATATAGTCATGTTTCTCTTAAACTTACCCGCAGTCGGTATGTAAATCCTTGAGGAGAAGCCCCATGAGCATTCTTCAACAGGGAAGTTGTGAATGTGGGCAGCCTACTGAACATGAGTGTGTGAAGAACATTTCTAATCTAATTTCCTATTCCAGTCTGGCTCAGTCATGAGACTCAACAGACCCTAAAATCATCTTAAATTTGAACTTACTGCTTCAGGACAATACATAATGCTATTAGCAAGATAAATGAGGCTAATGGAATTGCTTCTACTCATTTGCTCTCATTCACTTAAAAGAATTATATTGCATTCAACTGAGCAAGTACATACCTGTTCAAAGTAAATGAACTTTTTAATTTTATTCTATTTTATTTTACTTTATTTTATTTTATTACTTTTTGCCTTTAAAATAGTTCTATAATGAAAACAGAAAAGGGAACCCCAACCTATCGTGATAGAGGGAACCAGATACTGTCCTAGGTACTGAGTCAATTAAAGTTCTTTTATTTCAAATAACAGAAAAAAAGCAACAGAAACTTAGCATATCTAGAATCAAATGAGGTGGATACCAGAACAGCTCACAAAACTGAAGAAAGAGGTGCATAACCAATGTCTAGTAAATGCAGGTGCTATGAATGTGCAGGAAATATGAGTATTATAAACTTGTGGACCTTCTTTAAATGGTCCATTAGAGAACTCAGCTTAAGAAGATTTGGTCTCTGGAAAAATTTCAAATTCCCCAAAGAAAGAATCTTATTGGCCCATCTTTGTTCAAACACAAACCTCTTTAGTCAAGTCCCTATGACTCAGGTGACATCAGGAACTATGATGCTCAGCTTCATGGGAATCACTTAGAAGAATGAATGGAAAAAGGATACTGTTAGCAGAAGGAGAGAAGGGATGCTGAGTAGCCAAAACAATTGAATACTCATTACGTTCCGACTCCTGTCTTCTTAGCGCTGTACATATACCCATATCCTGAAATTTCAAGAGTATTCTCTTTTTCAAAAATGTAATTATCTTATGCATAACCCAAAACAAATACACCCTTTCCCAAAGAAAAACAGACTGAAGTCATTCTTACTTTACATCCATATCAATGGCATGGAGCAGGGGTGTGCTTCTTCAGGTCCTGAATTATTCTTTTACTTGTAATTTCTTATAGTTATTCTGCAACTTATGAATACAACTCCAAATGGTTAGGGAGAAATTGGTATGAGGATTAATTCTTAAATAGCATTGCCCAACCTATAGTCCCATAATACTAGTTGCATCTGTACTATGGAGTATGTATTAGGCGTATATTATTTTTCTAAAGTATCTTTTGGTTGACATTTCCTTTTTTTTTTTTTTTTTGCGGTATGCGGGCCTCTCACTGTTGTGGCCTCTCCCATTGCGGAGCACAGGCTCTGGACGCACAGGCCCAGCGGCCACGGCTCACGGGCCCAGCCGCTCCGCAGCCCGTGGGATCCTCCCGGACCGGGCACGAACCAGTGTCCCCTGCATCGGCAGGCGGACTCTCAACCACTGCGCCACCAGGGAAGCCCAGACATTTACTTTTTCATTACTCCATGTGGTGCTCCATCCCTATCCCAGGGTTGAACATGAGTACCAGAAAAGCAATAGACTATATAACTTTGCAGAGTTTTTTGATCCTCCATGAAGAGAAGACACAAATAGGGACAAATGGAGTGGCCTATGTTGAGGAGGAAAAATAATTTTCCCTCTGCCCTTCTAGGTTCTTGACTGAAACCCCCTATGATAAAAGACAGATTAACAGGAGAAAAATAAGCAGAAATTTAACAGCATGTATACCTCCTATATACATGGGAGATACCTAGGGAAACTGAGTAACTGCCTGAAATGGCCCAAGCCAACACCTTAAATAGCAGCTCCAGCTAAAGATAAAAGAAGATGTTGGGGGTTGGGGGAACTAGTTATGGAAGGCTCTCAGGAAAGGCATATTAAACAAAGGTATGGTTGCTATGAAGATTTAAGTCTTGCCTTCACCATTGATAAGAGTTTCTAGAGATTTAGTCAGTCATCCTCTTCTTGGTATAAAGAGGGAGAAACCCTCACAAATGAAAATCAGTGTAAACATCCCTTACTAAGGGTAACTGCTACTTAGTTTTAGAACTTTTCCTGTGTCTGCTGTTTCTTAAAAAATAGTCAGTTCAAGATAATCCTTGCACCAAAGAATCATACTTTGCGGGGGGGCAAATTCTTTGCCCCTTTACCTACAACAATGCCTAGCCTCCTAATAAGATTGGATGCCTTTAGTTTTGATTCACTGTGGGTGGGAATTTGAGCACTCAACCGCAGTTAGCAAGAGTCCATTTTGTTAACCCCTCGCCTAGCCTTTGTATTAATTATGGGACTGTGTACTATAACTGAAAACCCAGACTTGTATAAAGTATAAGTATATGTGGTCTCTTTGAATAACAGGAAATCCAAAGGTAAGGTACGATTATGAGTTGAATTGTGCCCTCCAAAGAAGATAAGTTAAAGTTCTAACCTGTAGTACCTCAAAATGTGATGTGGTTTGGAAATTGGGTCTTTTCAGAGATAATCAAGTTAAAACAAAATTATTAGTGTGAGCTCATATCTAGTAAGATTGATGTCCTTATAAAAAGGGGACATTTTGACACAGAGACAGACAAATAAGCACACACATAAATAGACACAGGGAGAAGACAAGCATCTATCTACAAGCCAAACAACGCCTGAGACTACCTACCTGCAGCTAAAAGAGAGAGGTCTGAAACAGATCATTCCCTAGCACCCTCAGAGGCAGTGTGGGCCTGCCTATGCTTGATCTGGGCTCTGGCCTCCAGAACAGTGAGACAATAAGCTTCTGTTGTTTTAAGCTATCCATTTATGGTACTTCACTATGGCAACCTTAGGAAACGAACCCTGGTAGAATCTGTGTGTCTTACGATCAGGGGTCTGGTACCATTTGCCTACAATTCTCTTGTTTCTGTCTTCTTTGGTGTATCAGCTTTGAATTTAGGCTAGCTATATCATGTTCACAGGATGATTTTAGCACAATTTCAGTTTTGTTTTGTTTATTTGTCCTCCGAAAGACAAGAAGAGAGAAAACTTCTCTTCAGTTATGGAAAACAGTTGTTGGATTTGACTGCCATGTGTTAACTTTTAGACCAAGAACAATGGCCTTGGATGCCAGGTGTTGATTGAATTAAGACTCAGTTCCTAAACCAGTAACTGCCAAATGGGGAGAACATGCAGGCATTGCTATGCATGTCTGGTCTAATCAGAATCTGCCTCTGCAGTTGGAATTAACACTCTCAATTCCATGGGTTTTATGGGGAGTGGGAGCTGCCGGAAAAGTCCAGCATTCTTGTAGAAGAAACAGGATGATTTCATGGTACTCAGATTAAAGACCTCTTCTACAGTGGAAGCCTTCTGGTGACCATTTAATTAGATATAAATACTTGAGGGTTCTCGGATGTCTTATAAAATGTTCTGCCAGTATATTGTTAATAAATATTTTTTTCTACCAATCCTACAGTCTTGTCCCCTAGAAGTCTCTCAGCCGATGTAGACCCTAACCTCAGACCAGAGCTCATCCCAAGCAAATGGCACATTAGATGTATTGCTGTAAATATTGTCCTTTGGGAGGTCCTTAGGACTCCACAAGAGAGAGTGTGATTGTTTGAAAGTTCACTTCAGCTGATATCAAATAGCTAATGCTGCTGGTAGCAAGGCCTTGCTTGATTTCCATTCCTTGGTTGGCTTTTCACCTCTTCAACCTCTTGGTAACTATTTTCTGCGTTATATGTCCTCTATTAAACTGTCTGTCACACCCTCTGTGTTCCCGAGTGGCCTCAGCCTGATATGGTAGTGCAGCAGTTATTGATCACATCTGTAGGCAATGTTTGATGTCAGTGCAAATGTGCAGGGTTTTTTTTATAATTACTGTACAACCTTCTTGATCTTCCAGATCTGATTCACAGCCACAGAACCTCAGAAATAAGGAGACTAAATTCAAGAAAATTTAAGAGGTGCCCCAAGGAAATATATTTGGAGACAGAAAAGGATCTAGGAACCTACTCTCCTAACTTCCAGTTTAGTGTCTTTTTCTCTCTCCATTACCTTATATTTTATAAATATTATATTTCTGCTTAGGCTTACAGTTCTCCATGTGATACAGATTCACCTATTTTTATAACCAGAAATAATAATCCCAAAGTGAATACCTAGGCAAAATTTTCAAGGTTCAACAATTTATAAATTTTAAGACAGACTGTCTGTAAGGCACTGCTTCAGTGCACTAAATAATACTTAAGTGGCTTGAAAGAGTTAACTCAGCTTGCAAAAGAGCTTAATTTATTCCCAGGACATCGCCCATACACAGGGAGAATATGGCTCATTAAATCCCTTTCAAAGACTCCCAATAGAGAAGTGTGTTTTTGGATCAATATTATGTTCCTGTGGACTTAACAGAATCACAATTACTCTTGGGAGGAAGCTAGATTTTCCTTCTGGATGTAGAGCTCTTTGCAAAGATGGGTGTTGTACCTACAGTTATTCATAGTTCTGTTTAAAAAGCGAACTGACTTACTATTTTATTTTATTTTATTTTTTTCTTGCGGTACGCAGGGCTCTCACTGTTGTGGCCTCTCCCGTTGCGGAGCACAGGCTCCGGACGCGCAGGCTCAGTGGCCATGGCTCACGCTCCGCGGCATGCGGGGTCTTCCCGGACCGGGGCACGAACCCGTGTCCCCTGCATCGGCAGGCAGACTCTCAACCACTGTGCCACCAGGGAAGCCCCTGACTTACTATTAAAAAAAAAAAAAGACTGAGAATTAGGTAATTCTTTATTCAGTAGTTTTTTTGTTTTTTTTTTTTTTCTTTCCAGCAGCTTATAAAAGAGGTTACACTTCCGTAGGTGTTTTGTTTTGTTGACAGTCTTTGCACCTGCAACCTTCAGCTAGTCAGGTCCTCTAAAGGAACATTGTTCTTTAGGATATATTCATAAGAAGTACTTCTCAGAGGTCACACACAGCAGAATGAGAACGAGTGTGCTTCATTAGTTGCTCCTTTCCCAAGGTCTGAGAAATTTTATCTGAGATTGGATAAAATCTCAGAAGTCATGATAGTTCCCCCATATAACATAACGAAGTGATTAAGAGTGAAGACCCTGAAGTCAGTTTCCTGCATTTAAATCCTGGCTGCACCACTTACTAAATCTGTAGCCTCAGGCATGTTACTTCAAGTCTCCAAGTCTCATTTTTATCATCTATATACTGGGGTAAAAATAGTATCTCCCTCATTAGAACATAGATAAGTAGACTAAATTAAATGAAACAGCACATGTGAAAGGTCTGATGTTAGTAAGTATTCAATTAAGATTAGCTATAATTATTACGTGGATATTTATAAACATCTCTATTATTTTAAAATATGCAAGTAGAAGTTTATGAGTGTAACTGGCAAATATCAGTCTGCAAATCTTGCATATCTTATAGATCTCAAAGTCCACATGAGCAGAGACACATAAAGTCTCTCTGCTGGCTTCTATTGACTATCTTTTCAAATTATAGAGATTACAGATATTGTCTATAAATTATTAAATACAAGATCATTTGTACGCTTACTGTACATCTATCAAATATTTTCCTCTCACTGATAGCTATTGAAGATTTTCTGTTACAGTTCTGACTAGTTTCAAATGGAGTAGGCTGGGGACAGGCTTTTACTTTGGAAGAGTTTAATAAACCAAGGAAGTATTCACATCTAAGTTATTTTTAGCGGTATGAAATTTGCCCAAGTCCAGTATAAAGGCAGAAGTAACAACACAACATTCTATCATGTGTTCTGACCTTCTACTAAGTTCATAAAATAGAATGGTAAAATGTGTAAAGCAGTCTATGGAAAGTAAAAGGTATGAGATACTACCTAAAAACCTCAATGAACAATATAAATAAAAATAAAAAAATAAGTAAATAAAAGTTGCCAATGCTCAATTGCTGTTCATTTAAAGGGTAATCGTTTCTAGACAGAATCAATGATCTATACAGGGTACACAAATATAGTTATCCTATATTCACCCTCTGAGAACATCCACATTCATATCCTCCTTTAATTACAACATACCACATTCACCATGAAATATTCAAGCACCTGACCAAATGCCTCATTTTTTCCCCCTCACTTCTGAAAACCACCATGAGAAACAAAGAACAGACTACTAAGGGCTAAAAGGAAGATGATGGCAGAAATAAGATACTGGGCTGCCTTGATTCCTCACCTGTGCAGCTAAAACATGACATGCCAAACATCTTTTAAGGCTTATTATGAAATTGAAAATCAGTTCAGCTCTGTTTATTAACAAAACATCATTCATCTTAAGCATATATGTCATAAGTCAATCATTTTCCAGTTTCATATAGTTTCTTTATATTTTGCTTACATAATCATCTTAATGTTTGTTTTATCTATTTTCCTCAGGAGAAAATTCATTAATATCCTATATACTTTCACTCATTATGCACATTATACACATTTTACATTGGTGTAAAATTTAGATAGTTATGTAGAAGTTATCCATCAAATATTGTTAAAATATAAAAAGCAAAGTACATTCTTCATGATGAGTGTCATGACTTACTATTTTTGATATCCCACATCGTAACTGGTACATAGTAAATGCTTAATATGTTTCTTAGAGGAAGGTAGGGAAGGGAAGAGAGGTAAAAGGGAGAGGAAGGATGAGTAGATGGGTGGACTTGGAAAAAAGGAAGAATTTGAAGGTAAGAAGGAAGTTTGTGATACTTGAGTGGGAAAAACAACATAGACTTTGAGTGAGAAATATTCACATTTAAGCCTGGATCTTCTTAGCTGTGACCTTAGCTTTAGTTTTCACACCTGTGGGGGAAAACTGGGGATGATAACCGTTTCATTTTGTTTTTAGAATTAAATCCAAAAATGTGTGAAGAATGCCCACTTTCACAATACCTGAAATATTATAGGTGCTCCGTAAATGTCAGTTTCTCCTCTTTTGCATAGCTTGGCCTGATTTTACCTTCAAGGCAGGTTTCTCAGTATTCTCAGCTTACAGTTGAACAGATGATTTGAAGGTGGGGAATGACACCATTCCAACTCTTAGCGCGTCTCCCTCCTGTGCTGCTTCTTTTGGGAGTTTGCCGCTAAGCAGGCGCCTTTTTTAACCTCACTCTGAGTGAGCTCATCTTTAAAGAAACTTTCCTCCTTGTACTCAACTTTAGTACTTATATAGGAGCTATTGATTTATACAACCAGGTGGAGCAGCCTCTGAGACCTGTGAAAATGCTATCTGAAGATTGCATTGCAATGTAAATCATCAGAGAGAAGCCTAAATAATTAACCAAGTAAAATATGTGGTGATGGTGGTATATCTTTAAGTTATACATGAATCTGAAAATAAAAATGTTGTTAGCATTCCTTTTCTGAATACAAAGAGAATTCATACATAATCATATTTCAAAGGAGAATAAGATGGCTGGCAGAGAAGAGGCAAATCAGCGTCCCTTGACATAGGAGAATAAAGATGGTAACGTCACTGGCAATATGGAGAAAAAAAGTCACATCATGACTAAAAACAGGAGAGGATGGGTTAAAATGTACTAGCTGGGAGAGGGCTCACAGTGGGAGATGAGTGAGTCATGGTTACTATGTCTAATACTTTAAGGAGAATAATACGGAACAATAATTACCAAATTATAACTAAGCTATGTTTTCCTAAAACAGTACTCTTTTCTTCAAAATATGAAGAGTCTTCTCTTTTTCTTTTCTAACATACAAAATGAACTCTTTGCTTAAGAATAAAAATGACTTCATTTTATGCTTGTGGAGAATAATATACTAGGTACACAGTTTTCAATGGCTTCTGCTTTTTTTTTCTTTTGTATGTGGGTGTGAGAATATAGCAACTTTTATTATGCTTAAGGTACATTTATCATAGCATGGGATAATAGATGATTTACATTGATTTAAGAATTTTTAATGTTTGTGGAAAGTAAGCATTATATATCCTTATCCTTTTTAGAAAGTTGAAACAGGAAAGTGAATCAACATTTGACTTTATGTAATTTTCTAATAAATTGTTGTTAAATAGAGTATAAAGAACCACAACTCCCAAAATATTGGAGAGGAAATTTAATGTTAAGACTGAAAAACATAATAAAATAAAATAATGTAAGAATATGCATTTGAGAGAGTTCTGTGGAGATTTTTTAAATTGTTCGTTTATTAGATAACTGTTCATTGAAAACATAATTTTACTTAGAACAGTTCTGCAAGGTTTGCCAGGTTTATTGTACCAAACCAAATTAATTTTTACATTGACATTAATTAGTTCTCTAATTCAACAGATATTTATTTGGAACCTGTTATTCCAGCTTCTTGGAATAAAGAATGAACTTGACAGATAAGGTCTCAGTCTTCACAGAACCTATATCTTAATGGAAGTGTAAATAAATACATAAAAAGAGTTTATAAGTGCTATAATCAGATTATGATAAGCATCAAAAGAATTTACTGGATTCTGAGATAGGTGATGCTACCTTAAGATGAATCTTGACTAATTGGTTCACTCAAAAGTCTTTGCCAGGTGTAAGAATTTTGCTACTTTAGGTACTGAGACTTGGCCTACAAGCCTTTCTACTCCTCTATAATGGAGTTGGCACTGCGTGTTTACAAGTACTACTGCTATGAACAATAGATAAAATATATTTAAAGGAAAACCTACCCTACTTAATATATACTGTTCTTCCTTATTAAGAGTATTTGGGGTTCATATTTAGCTGCAGAAAATTACTGTTGGAAAATTCTCAGTTCGCCTCACATAGTATATAGTAGCTTGACTTTCCCTTCAAAAGATTTCCCTCATAACTCTATGAACACTGACCCAAAAGATTTGGCAGCATTGCGTCACTTGATATAAAAAAGGGAACCTAACTTAAAGTGGAAAAAAGGGACAGATGGCAAAATGTGTTCTATACACACATAGATTTTTTTTTGCCAGCAAAGCTGCTTCTTCTAATCCAGTTCAGTATGTTCTAAGGGAGCTACTATTTCTGAAAGCATTGAACATGCAGGGCCAAAGTTTCTAAGTATGGACCCACAGAGTCAGGAAGGAAATGATGTATGTTAAAAGTCCTGAAAAAATGAGGAGGCTGCAGTAGATTGTTGCCCAGATCCCTTTCAGCTCCCACACCCTTTACCTCTGTGTTCCTCAGTAGCCACGTGGAAGTGGTCCCAGAACCTGTGACAGCTTGCAGTTGACATCATTGCTTTTTCCTCTAAGGCTTTGCTTTTCTCATTTTGCTTTTGCCACTTACATTGTATACATTTGAACCTTCCTCTTCAACCTCCTCAATGTCCCATTCAAGGGCTGCAGCTCTCTCCTGCTCTTGAACTAACCTAGTGTCAGACCTCCTCCCTAATGACTCAAATGGCTTCCAGTTCTAGTATAATTCAAGACCTCCTAATCCTAAGTAATCATCCTACAACCACCTTTTGTGTTCTTTCCGCTTACTGAACTTGACTCTTAAAACTTTCATATATTTTGGACGCTTATTGTTTAAATTATAATCCGTTAGCATTTTAATGAAAGAAACCCCTTGGAGGGGGAGGGGAGAATGGGTGGGGATAGACTGTCACTATTTGTTTCCTGGGTGCCAAGGAGCTATGAGCTAAGAGGGTTAAATATAAGAATCAGAGGTTATGGGAAACCCCTTTACTTGCCTTTGTGAATGCTAATGGTCCTAGATCCTACCTTTACATAGATTTTTTTTTTCCTTCTCTAATTTCCAGAGCAGTTATAAGTAATAGGAGTCTTTATGAAATTAGGAGCAAAAAAAAAAAAAAGTGAAAGATGAGACTCAATCAATGGTTAAGTCAGGGTTCAAGATATGCAATGAAACTGGAAGCCAAGATAAAGCAGTGGATGTACAGACAAGAAGACAGCTGGAATGAATCCCAATGGCAGGGGTGAGGCCAGAAGCATAGTTCAAAGATTATATAAGAAGCCAGAAGCCAGATCATACACAGAAGTCAAAGGCTACCATCAGGCCATGGATATAAACTAGATTTAAAAAAATCAATAAGCAGACCTGAGGTACTGAAGACATGAGAATCTTGAGCACTTGTTGACCAAAAGATGAAACAGTTTGTAATAATTTAAGAAGTCAAGGGCAGCAAGTCAGGGCAAGGAGCACAAAGGAGGTGAGGGCTGAGGTTAAGGAAAGCAGTACAACAAAGCAGGTCAGGAAAGTAGTAGACACCAGCTGTTAGAAAACATGGCAATAGAAATGTGTAAACATCTGTCTCACCTAGGAAACCTTTTATATGTTTCCTACTTACAGCAAGAAATAGACAGCTGGGTTCAAGAGCAGAGCAAGTATCAACCTGGAGGCAGCTAATGCTCGTGTTAGGAAACTAGGAAGTCCACTCGGCTGTAATGGGAACTACCTGAAATGACGATTGCTTGGCAGTCCTGTTGGGAAGAGGCAGAAAAATAAATAGGATTTGATAGGTAGTGAGAAGGAGCTAACAGTTCTATGTTAGGAGTTTTACCTGTATTGCTTGCAACAATTTTGAGAAATTGGATAGTAATCTTTGAGAGATGAAATAACTATGTCTTTGTAAAATTAAATGAATTGCCTGTGGTCAACCAACTGATCAATTGAGTATTCATATCCAAATATACAAGTTGACAGTGTAGGATAAAACCCAAATTTTCAATGTTATCCTATCTTATGTATGGTGGTATGCTACATGAAAAATGAAATTCCAATGTTTTCATACTTACGGAGTCAAAACAAGATTTTGGCAGGTGTGTAAATGTGGGAGCTGTGATGGTGGAAAAAAAAAAAATTACTTGGGTAGTGTTGAAACAAAAGTCCAGAGATGGTGAATTGCAAACATAAGAAGGATATTTTCTTTGGCTGCCTTTTATGCGACCTGATTTATTCTGAAGAATATTATCTCCTCAAATTAATAAAATAAAATTAATAATAATAGTGATTATCCAACAATCACTGCATGTATAGTAAATGCTAGGTATGCTGAAGACTTTACAGGCATAATCTCATGCCTGTAACTACAAGGTAGTTACTATCATTATTCTCATTTTATAGATGAGAAAACTGAGATATAGAGAGTTTAGGACACAAGCCCCAGCCACATACTTATTGAAGGTTTGGAGCAAGGATTCACACATGAGTGTTACATCTTCACATTTATAGTTTTCAGACCTTGTAGTTTTATGTTCACAAAATAATGTATTTAATTTATACGTGTTATAGGTGGCAATATTCAACTATGGATGAGATGCCATGACATTATTCTTCCTAAAGATTAAATATTCTTTGTTATACAACATGGCAAGAGATGTTTGAGTAGTAAAATATCCATGGCAACAAAATATCCATGGCATTTAAAATTGAATGACCAATTTTCATGTATATTTGATCTGCTTAATACCTTTAAAATATTGTAGTTTGGATTCTGTAGTTGTTTTTCATTGGGTGTGCAAAACAGACTTTTATATGACAGGTGTAGCAGTGTTTTGAGACCCACACAGTTTTGGTGGTATTTTCATTTTTAAACAAGGTGGGTGTTTGGTTCAACTCTCTTGCTTTCACTATAGACATATCGAGAATAATAGCATATACTTGTTCATATTCATTAACTGAGTGGCGGGTATTAATTGTTCTCTGAATGAAATCATCCATCATATCTTTTCAGATAAATGGTGCATATTTGATTGAATATATTTTTCTCTGAAATATAGCACTGTGAAGTTGCAGGTAAATAATGTATATATTTAGATAGACTTTTTCTGAGAAACACTGAAGAACCCTAAGCCAACTTCTGATACACTTTTACATTTCTCATTCTGATTTTCAGCCTGTTATGTATTGATACATAGGAAAAAAAATATATTTATAGGGTATTTGAAACAACATTTTATAAGGGTGAAGAGTTTACAATATTGCTTTTAGTTTAAAATGTCCATTTTTCCAAATCCTGAAACAGTTTTGAGTGTTGAGGCTGTAATTTAACAGTTCCTCAAGTTTGTCAGTGAAGTATAAGACACTTGTAGAGAAAGGGTTAAAAATCCAAAGATATAATTGTGCTTTAACTAACAAACTTAAAAATGTTTATGGAAAACTGAGAAAACAATTACATAAAACAAAATATAAGAATTATCACTAATGTATGTGCTTTACCATATTTATCTAAAATCACTAATGAGGCCATCTAGAGAAGCTATTTATGATGGTTTGTTAGTAATATGTGCAGACAAATTACTTGATCATTAGCTACATCCAGCTGCTAGAGCATTTTTGTATAATGCATCAAATTAAAGGAAGGCTTTTATGTAGTTTAATGTATTTCATATTTCATAAATTATCAATATCTTAATACTAAAAATTCCATTTTCTTGAATTTAGAAGAAAAGGGGAAACATTGATGGCTTTATATTGTTTTAATTTAATATTTTCCACAATACTGATTTTCCATATAATGTTTTATAGAAAATTGCAACTATAAACCTGAGATCTGATAGTTATGATTCTTAATACAGAATTAATGGAGCTAGTTCCTTTTAGAAATTACTTCAGTGGAAGTTTATATTTCTTATACAACAGTGCAGACTAGTGGCCATGCCTTACAACATATGTTTGTCTTTTTGTGGGACATGTTATCTGAGGTAGTCATATGTACATATTATGAAATAGTATTAAACAAATTACATATATTTAAATAGTAATTATTATAGCACAACATAGTTTATAGAGCTTAATAGTACATCAGTCAAATTTATTTTATTCATTCTTTTTTACATTCATTCCAAATCACCTAGAAATTGTTCTGAAAATGATAGGTGAAAAAATATACACTTAAATTATATCACAGGTAGTGAATTTAAAGAATATCTAGTTATTAAGATTTCTGTGATCTGTATTTTTGTTTTAAGCTTACAATATAACTAGTCCTCTATAAGCAAGGGTATTTTTTGTTTAAAATAGTTACAGATTGGTAATCCTGTAGTCATTTTTTCATAGATGCCCACCCGCTTGTTCCCAGACTCTCAATTTATATGAAATTCTTCTAATATTTAAACATGATTTCTCTCCTCTCCATTTTAAGTATTTTTCCAATTATTAAAATGTTTTCCCAAATTATGCTTTTTTTAATTAAGAAAAATTCTTAGCAACTGTCTGTAGGGAAATAAAAGAACGATAATTAGGCTAAAAAAAAGTTATAGGTGTTTTCTAAACTGTCTCCTAATAATGTGACTAGAAGAAAGGATGAACAAATTACTTCAAAGACCTCATTTTGATCTCTAAATCTTTTTTCTTTTTTTGCCGTACGTGGGCCTCTCACTGTTGTGGCCTCTCCCGTTGCGGAGCACAGGCTCCGGACGCACAGGCTCAGTGGCCATGGCTCACGGGCCTAGCCACTCCGCGGCATGTGGGATCTTCCCGGACCGGGGCACGAACCCGTGTTCCCTGCATCGGCAGGTGGACTTTCAACCACTGCGCCACCAGGGAAGCCCCACTCTCTAAATCTTGAATAAATTTTCTTTCCCAAAATATGCCATCAGACCTTCTTGTATCCACCATCTGGAATGACGGATAGAGAGAGGAGCTTTCACACTGTGACATGTAGGAGATTTTGGAACCATAATTATATGTGGGAGATTTTGGAACCATAATTATTAGTTGATTATTAATGAAATGACTCATAGACTAGCAGCAAAAGGGAGGTTGAATGTTGAATGGCCCCCAAATAATCAGAATAGTGGATGATAATCCTGTGATCATTTAAAATTGTGTCTATTTCCATGATGGCACAAAGTCTGCCCTGTAACTTCTGAAAAGTTTGCCCTGGTCCCAGCTCTATTACTTACGAGCTCTGCAAACTTGAGAAAATTTGCCAGTCTCCCTGAGCTTCAATTTCCAAATCTATACATTGAGTATCATATTAATAATCTAACAGGGAGATGGCCAAATGAGATAACCTTTGTGAACACTGAGAAATGCAAAATGAGAGCAAATTATTTGATTAGTCCAATAGCTGGATTTTCATTCTACATTTGTGTCTATTTTGTTTGTATTTTTGTTCATACAACAGTGATTTTAACTTCAAGCTTAAGTCTTATTTTATGTGGAAAGATTGTTAAGTATCAACCAAGTCTGATTCCATTTTTACTTCTGAAAACATCTTCCCCTGGATGTAGAGCCTTAGATCAAAGGCTTAATTGTTATACCTTTTTTTGTTTTGTTTTGTTTTTACATATGAAGAAAAGTTTAGTAGCATAATTGATATCTTTTAAAATTTGATGATAATCTGTTATGTCTTCTATATTATTCCATCACAAAGAATTATTCTAAGGAAAAACTCTTAGATACTGTTCTCTTATTCCTGTTAAAACACACAAACACAATTTTAGGGAGACTGTCTATTCTATCGTGGCATGGTTCTGTTGCATTGCAGGTGTATTCAACGGTAGATGGCAGGGTGTCAAACAAGAAACAAGGTTCCCTATTTACCTTCCATGACTTTACTCAGACTGACCTCCGCTCTTTCACGTTAAGGACTCTATGCAGGGAAGATATGTGCTTAAATATTTGTTGCAAATTCTGAAATTGTGTCCCTGTGTCACAAAACATAAAAAAATAACCAGTAAATTAAAATGGGAGAGTTCATTTAAATCACAGTTGTCAACAGTTTATGATCAAAATATCTGTTTTGGAATTGTAATTTATTCACTTATTTGGATATTTACCCTGCTAAAGACAAATCAGCCTTTGGAATTTTGCAGATGAGTGTGGGCAGATCCTACTTTTTTTTTACCTTGAATGTTGCCTCAGAAACATTACATTTTGTCCTGTCTCTTTCTGTCATGTTGATCTTCAGGTGAGAACCACCTTTTCACCTATTTTTCTTTTCATCCTAAACCACTTTGAATTGCAGATCTAAGCTATGAAACATCTCAGAAAAATGCACACATGCACTTCACATAAAATTTTATAAACTTTTTAGAAGGAGCATAGGAACCCCTGAATTAACTATGCATCCCACAGAAGTTCCCTGAGAGGAGTTAAAATCCCAGTCCTGGTTGGAGATTGCCAACTAAATGTTTTCTGCAATACTTTCCATGGATAAATGAGCACATTGAAAGATAATTTTGTGATTGGAATATCAAAATTGCTTTCTTCCCCAAACATAATTGTGATCTCTAAGTAAAGCAAAGGATATGCTATCTTTCAAACTGAAATGGTGTGAATCACTTCAGTGGTGTGAATAGCATCCATTAGTTTTACGTATACATGACAGGTTATTATGCAGAAATAATCTGATGTCCAACCCTAACCAAGAGGCAGTAGCAAAATTCATATTTTCTTTAATCCCCATCCAGAAAATATTTAATTTTGTACAGCCTTGTGTTTTTAGAGCTTTGTGATACCTTAGAAGTGATCTGTCTCTCCTGCCCTCTTTTGTATAAATGAGAAACTAACTGAAATCCATAAAAATTCAATAAATGCCCGCATTTGATACATGCCAAAAGTGAGATTAGAATTCAAGTATTCTCAGTTTAAACTGTGCTTTTTCTTTCTAGGCTCTTAGATTAAACTCTTCAAGTGTCCACATTATGGGGAATTGACAAGTTTTTTTCAGAAATACATTCATATTAGGTAAACCAATGAATTCTTGAAAATGTTGTGTTTTCTGTTTGCAATAAACTATTCTCAAGTTTTTAAAAAGTTCTGGGTGGTAACTGTCATTTAGATTTAGTTGAATGAGGCTGGGTAGGGAGAGGAACAGTATACTTCGGGGTTGGGGCCAAACTAAGCATACCCAGACAGCCCTCCACCTTCCTTTCCTGGAATTCTCCCTCGTCTGGGCTGTGCTCTACTGCTTCTCAGTTCTCTGTATTTTACCTTCCTCAAGCAGCACCATCTCTGTCAGTTCCTTCTTGGAGACGAGCGTGTTCTTGGTCCCGCTAATAGCCATCTTGTTACCTTTCCTAAGGGTAAGTGCGTCTTAATAAGAATGCCAGCAGAAGGCAGCAGGTAAAAGTGCTGAGGGCAGAATTCTACCCCAGAGCCGGAATAGCAGCTTTCTGGGTTCTTAGGAAACAGTCGAGATAAATAGCTTTCTTTTCAACAGCTCTATTGGGCTACCTTTAACTAAGTTGGCCATCTATGGTGTTTTAATAGGTTCCATTTAATAGATTAATCTTTCAGGATTGATCTCTGAGTCTTCTATCTCCCCATGCCTCTTTATGCTGATTCCTCAGAATGCACAATAGCAGGGCCAGAAATGGAATAAACTTTAAATTACACACAGAGAACGACACTGTGGCAGCTGAGCAGGTGAAAAGGGGGTTAAGTTCACTCTTATCTTTTACATGCCACCAGGGCCCTATTTGCTGGTGTTTAAATCTCTGGGAAAACGCAGTCAGAAGTTTAAGTATTTTGCTACCTCTGCTACTGCATTCCCACGGGTGCAGTGCCCTATTTCTTACCATTATTCATTGTCGTTCTGCTTCTAAATAGCAACACTTCTGAGGATGATTGTGCAGTACTGCGGATGCTGCTTTACTTGAGCTAGAATGACATTCCAGAAATGCTGTCACTGGGGATGTGCTTCTAAGAAGGATGTTACTTTGCCATGAGCGGATGAGATCATACATTATATTTAGGATCCACAGGGAAGGCAACCGCTAATTGGTGACAGCCTGGATCTAAACTTTATGTTTGGACCTCCCTGGTGGCGCAGTGGTTAAGAATCTGCCTGCCAATGCAGGGGGAAGATCCCACATGCCGCGGAGCAACTAAGTCCGTGCGCCACAGCTACTGAGCCTGCGCTCTAGAGCCTGCAAGCCACAACTACTGAGCCTGCGTGCCACAACTACTGAAGCCCACACGCCTGAAGCCCATGCTCCGCAACAAGAGAAGCCACTGCGGTGAGAAGCCCGCACACCACAACGAAGGGTAGCCCCCGCTCGCCACAACTAGAGAAAACCTGTGCACAGCAATGAAGACCCGAAGCAGCCCAAAATAAATAAATAAGTTTATAAAAATAAATAAACTTTATGTTTTATTTAAGTTATGTTAGCTTTAAGAAACAACTTTTCTTTTCCTTAGGTAATAAAATTTCTTAAAATGCTTAATCATTTCATGCATTTGATCATGCAAAAAAGAGTTATAATGTTTGGTAAGATTAAACCAATTAGTAGCCTTCTCATATCTGCGATACCCAGATTGCTGAGATTTTTAAAGCTAGGTTTATTGCTCATAGTAAATACTTTAGTGCATCTTGTAGAGGCTCAAATATAATAAGGCAATTGGGAACGGTTCTGCTCCTTCCCCATGCCTCAATTTTAGGTAGCGTTAAATAACGGGCTTGAAATAGTTGATCCCAAATATAATATGCTTTTTTTCATGGGCCTATTTTATTTTAGGCCCCTAAAAAGTGATTTAGTGACCGACTGAGAAAACTATTTTCTATAGTTAAGATATCTGGTTCTTTTAAGTTTGACTTTCCCAGAATTCAATTCCATTGAATTTCACATTTCTACTTACTTTGTTTCTAGCACATTTAAAATTAAAACTGGAAACTCTTCAGTGATATAGTCTCAGTCTTTCACATAATTTCAAACTGTCTCAAGATATAACTATATATTTCTCAAACCAAGTTTTTTTATGTGTGTGGGCATGAAAAATTAAAATATCATTTACAATTGTTACTTTTAAAAGTTATTTTCTTTCACTAGTGGCATAATGTGTTTTTGTGAGTTGTTTAAATATATTTTTTCTTCTAGAGAAAGCATGTGCTTTTTTATGGAAATACTCTATATTTTTACATTCTTATTTTTCAAAAACATTGAAATGCATTTACTTTAAGAACATGAAAAACAGTTTAAACATATCACTCTCTTCAAAACAACAAATAGAAATAGTGAAAGAAAAACAATCTCACCCACATTACAGTAAATTTGTTTAGCGAGAAGGTGGAGTTTACAGTAATAGCTTTTAAGCAGCTTATCTAATTTTAAAATAGGGCGTATTGCACTTTATGTGAAACTGAGAGGGAAGAATACATTTCAATTTGTTTAAATGGCCTTAACAGTGAGGTTTATCAGTGCTCAATTTAATTTTGCATTTAATACCTTTTTGCTAAATTCTTTCTCCCATTTGTTTTCTTTATCTGTTTTAAAATCTCATTTTTTAAAGAACCTTTCCTTGCCACGGAAGAAAATGTTTAATCCATCCACTGATTCGGAAAGAAATTAACTACATGAGCCCATAAATACGCGAGCACAAACCAATTTGTAGCCTCTTGTTACTAAGTAGTTTATTGCTGGTTCTCCCAACAGCCCTGGGCAGACTGCTAAATTGAGAAGATCGCTAATGCTGATTTGGGAAAAACAAGGACGCATAAGCAGTGGTTGCATTCCACATTCAGGATAGTGGCAATTAGGTTGTAGTGATACGGCTGCCTGTATAATTGGAATTTTAGTGCGCGGTTTGGGCAGAAACACGCGACGCCCTGTTAGATGTATCTAAAGTGTTTTGACCAATTGTCGAAAGTGCTCTATGGCTATTTATTCAAAGCTACATCCTGCTTGCATGAAAACTGTGTGAGTGTTCTTAATTCAATGACATCAGACTTGAAACAAAATGGAAATACTTTTGAGCTCTCTGGTCAGGAATATTACATCAGTGCATTCATTTTTATTGATCCTTTAAACCAAAAATGCTTTCTCATCTCACTGCTTCCTCTAGTTTGAGCTAGTTTTTCTGAGTATAGTTTTACCAAATGCTGAGGTTGCTACTGTCATTCACTTTTTCTATTCCACTTATAGCCTCACTTTGAAATAAAGCCGTTTGTTATTGAAAACAATGTGCATGCCTTTGTGATTCTGATTAAGTACACATTAACTGAAAGCAATTTAGGGGAGTGGCATTAAAGCTTCTGGGTTGTTTTTCTTGGAAATTAAAATAATTCAAATTGTGAAGCTCAAATTGTAAATCACAAATATCTTACAGTCTTTGTTCTCCAAACCAGTATAATGTTATTTGTTGATCACATTTTGTCCTTTCTAACCATTCACATGATGTCACCAAAGCCATTTTATCTAACTTGAAATATCTGCCCAAATTGGAAGAGTAGAGCAGAAAGAGATCTTAGAATTCATCTACTAACCCCTGCTCCCTATGTTCTTTTCCCTAGATAAGAAAAGAGAGTCATAGAAGGTTAGTGACTTTAGGACACATGTGTTTTTTATGTGAGGAGAACTTCTTTCAGGTGGAAATTGAAATAAAATATTCTTGGGCTTCCCTGGTGATGCAGTGGTTGAGAGTCCTCCTGCCGATGCAGGGGACACAGGTTCATGCCCCAGTCCAGGAAGATCCCACATGCCGCAGAGCGGCTGGGCCTGTGAGCCATGGCCGCTGGGCCTGCGCGTCCAGAGCCTGTGCTCCGCAATGGGAGAGGCCACAACAGTGAGAGGCCCGTGTACTGCAAAAAAAAAAAAAATATATATATATATATATATATATATATATATATTCTTAAATTCATATAGTAATCTGGTTCACTTGAGTAACTCTTCACAATTTTTAATGCAACTTCTATTTCATTACTGTATAAACATATACAGATACTAGAGACTAGTAAACTTTAAATTTTGGGAGGCAAAACTCATACAGACATTAACTTCTCATAACTTTATTTTGGCATATCATGAACATAACTGCCTGTGGGGACATCAACAATTTGCATGCCTTGGACTTTCCATGAGAGAAAAATCGTGGTCTTTGCATTATTTTATATATGCAAATGAGAACTTTAAGTTGCCAAAGTACAAATAGAATGGTGACTTTTATTTCATAATTTTTATAGACTTTCAGTTTTTTGACAATTCAATCATATTTTTGATGGTTAGAAATTCTATCCTTTATCTTAGGAAGTTGTGCTGTGGGAGAAGGGAAGAGTTCTGTGCCCATCAAATCTGTGCATGTGCCTTTTTTATATGGCCAGTTGAAAATGAAGGTGGTATTTAGGTCAACTTTTTTCATAGTCATATATCTTTTTTCCAGGTTACATAGACTGATCTTAAACAACAGCAGAATAAAGTGTTTGGAATCAAGACCAGAGATTAAAGTTTATTGTCAGTATAGGGGCTGGTAAAAAGGGCCATAATTATTCAAATAATCAAGATGAGAAGTGAAGATCTAAACTAAAGTTGGAGCCGTAGAAATGGAGAGGAGGAAATGGATACAATAAGTGCTTTGTACCCATAATCTAAAAACTGAGTGATGACAGCTTTCTGAGGTGAATAAAAGTGAAATCTTAATTGATCCCAGAGAGTCTGACTTGTGCAAGTGGGCAAATATCTTTCAATGTGTAGTGGTTAATTGAGTAGGCAATCTGTTTGGATCCCATATCCAATACTTATTACCTGTATGAATTAAATACTTAATACCTGTATGAATTAAAGTGCATCTGTTTCTTCATCTTCAAAATGGAGGTAATATTAATATCTCCCTTATGCATAAGATATTGCAAGTGTCAGGTACAGAGTAAATGTGGAATAAATGTTATCTATTATTATTGTACACAGAGATAAAGATTGAAAGAGCAGATTAATAGATGAAAGGTGATTGAACATTTTCATAGGCTGAATTGGGAACATCTTTGGGACATTCAGGTATAACAGTCCAATAGTTTGATATATGGGTTTGGGAGCTATACATGTGGAATTTATTAGTAATAGGTTATTTTTGAAACCATGGCTTTGTATGAAGGTATGTAATGAGAAGGGCAAAGTGTCAAAGATGAAGTGCTGAGAAAAAAATATCATAAGATACACACGAACAATTAATTAAGAAGGAATAACCAGAGTGATAGGAAGAAAACTAGAGGGAAGCAGTGTCATGGGATTTAGGAGAGAAGTTTTAAGATGGTAACAGTAGTCAGCAGAACCAATTGTTAAATAAGACAGGTAAAATAACTGAAGTCTATATTGGAATTGTCAATATGGAGGTCATTGGCAACTCCAGATGTAGCAATGTCAGTACCTGAATCTCTGAGAAAGTGCATAAGCCATGAAGAGAAGGTTTGAAAATAGAGTTAGTGAAGGCAAACAACTTTTTTGAGAGGGTGTGGCTGAGAAGAGGAGAATGGAGAAAAATAAAAGCTATCTCGAATGCAAAGCTTAGAAGGGTTTTGTTTGCTTTATTTTCCTTTTTCTTTTAAAGTAAGATATTTGAGCTTTTAAGTTCCCTTCAGTGGAATCATTTTCTAGATACTACAACTGCAATGTAACAGAACAAAACAGCCTTTTGTATTTAAGATAAGTGACACACTTTCCAATAAGATGAAGACTGTGTCCCTCTCAAATATTAGTGATCTGTTCCCACAGGAAACTTATCTTGATTAAACCATTCACTAAGTGTAAAGTGAATGAACCTGTTTCATATTTCAAAAACATATTTGTGCAGTTTGTGGAAACCTGATCAAATTTCTTAAACATATATAAATGATCTTCTGCTGCTATTTGATATCTAAATGGTTGACTCACATTGTGTGCTGGGCTGTCATATGATATGACCCTTAAATGCTGATAAAATTGGTGTTCAGTAAGCAAAAGGGCCTTAGAATGCTTAGCCAGACCTATATTTCAGAAACATCAGGGAATTAAGCGTGGTAGGTAACACTTTGGTCACCATCTAGCTGTCAACAGGCTACCATTGGTGTGTCTCAGATGTCATGGTGAAAGGGATACACACAGGCCTTAGAAAGCAGAGATGCTGCTAATGTATGCACTCTGTCCTCTTTAACTTGCTCTGGCTCTTATCAAAAGTGTTAGTAAAATAGTATGAGTTTTTGAAATACCTAATACTGGATTTACTTGAAAGATATGCAGTGTTATTGGCAGGGGGTGTGCTGCCAGCTGCCAATTATGAATACCTAAGAGTGAACCTTGTTTTGGACCTACAGGCCAGCAGGAATCTGCAATGATCCTTGATGAAGCATATAATATCCCATGATTTGGATGGGTACATATATTCTTCTATCTTTTAAACACAAACAGATGAGGATATAGGGTTTCTGGTTCTTGGACAATGCTCTATAATTAATCATCAGAAGCATGCTGTCTTGCTGCTGTTTACTCACTTATCTTCTTCCAGCCCATTTTTTGGACAAAATAAACCATTATTATTAATAAAGAAGCCATTAATTAGGAGTTTCATTAATAAGGAACTCAAGTTGTCAGAGTTGGGCAGTATAAAATTTGGAATGGAGGAAATGGACTGTCAGGTTGGTCTAGAGTTTTCCATTAGCAGGGTAGTGAGACAGCAGGAGGGCAGAGGTGATAAAGGTTTGGTTAGAGGGTATCTGAGGAGGTTAACCTGGGATCAACCTGGATAGGGAAGTAAGACGAGTGAGGGGGCTGAGATAGACTGGGAGAAGAGTCAAAGGCAGCAACATGTATTTATGACTTAGATGAAGGAGTAGAGATTGAATGACAGGAGGTTATTGTAAGAGATCGAATTTCAGTGAGATACAGAGTTAGTTTTAGCTTTGTGGATTGAGGCCAATTGCTTGCATAATTATATTTTATGATCTTTTTATGAAAGCATTATACTATATGTGTCTTCATCATATGCATCTTTTATTAGGTAATGCATGTTAATTAACTATCTGTTCACAGAAATCCTTTATTACAAGTGGCTAAAGAACTTTCAGAATAAGTGCACATACTTTTTTATATTTTCACTTATTTTCTGTATTGTATATCTTTATAACCCTCAGAAATTCCCTCTTTTATATAATTTATTTCACTATAAGCAGAAGGTGTACTTTATAAATTTTCCCTTTTCCCTATTAATATGTCTCCTTAACTGTTGGTGTTTGTTACCTATTCATAGGCACTTTTAGTGTTCTAAGAATGAAAATCAGTGACCATGAGATAAGATTTAATTTGTCACATTGATGTTCATCGAATTTTTAAAAATAACTAGTGTGTGTGAAGATTAGTGATGAGCTTCTAAATTTATAATGGCAGATCTTATGTAACAATAAGTAAGGGGCTTAAACATAGATAGCATTTAAAAAGAAACACACTTGTTCTTGTTTATGTGTGTGGGTGGTGTATGAGAGTCTTTATTCTCCTTTTTCTGTAAAAGCTAAAAGCAAAATATGAAGTGCCAGAAAATGATAACAATGCAACACAAAAGAAATAACAGGAAACCCAGCTTCAAAGAGCAGAGGAAAAACTCAAGTTCTTCTTTTTTTTTAATTTTTATTTTATTTTACTTATTTATTTTTAAACATTTTTGGCTACACCATGAAGCATGTGGATCATAGTTCCCTGACCAGAGATTGAACCTGCGCCCCCTGCATTGGAAGCTCAGAGTCTTAACTACTGGACCGCCAGGGAAGTCCCCGCAAGTTCTTCTACGAACAACTTGAGTAAAACTGAGCAATGATTCAATGTGCTAGAGACTCATTCTTCCTAAATTTTAAAAGGGGGGAATGCTATTGACAACAATTAATCTCAAAGTTAAGTGCATACTATAAATCTCAAAAAAAAAGTTTTTTGTAAGACTTACAATAACTTGTAAATCAGCTCCTGGAAAGAAAGGGTAGCATTATTCCTGTGAATAAGTTTTGAATACCAGTCTTTAAATATTGCTTTAGTCTCTGAAACATGCACAGTTTAGGGAATAGGGTTGGTTTAGGTAAATGTGAAATCCATAGCACTAAAAGCTCAAAATTATACTGTTTTTACAGATGCTGTATCTGTTAATGGTAAGATGTTCAAAAGCAGAGAGGTGAAGGCCAAATTTAAAAGCTATTTTAAGTCTTACCTAAAATTAAATTCTACAATTTTAATTATAATGTAACATAAAAGATGTTTGATAATATGCCCATGTAAATATCTAAAAATAAATTTTATTTTTCATTTTAAACTCCCATATATAATCCTATAACAAGATAATGGTTTTATAACATGTCGGCTTATTTACATGAAAATACTGGTTCTAAGACTGCCTTGGGTATATTGGGGAAGGGGTGTGAAGGGTAGAGTACTTTAGGAATTGCTCCTGGCTTTTAAAAAAATGTCAGTTCCGCATTTTGACAATATGTAAAATATCTTTCTTATTCCTTCCTTCTAGCATTCCCTTCCCCTTTATCTAGCATGTGTGATTCGTAGACACAGGTAGCATATTATTGTAGTTAGAATGAAAGGCTCTGAGTCAGACTGCCTGCATTTAAATTCCAGCTCTACCATTTACTGACTAGGAGCCTTTGAGGAAGTAACTCAAAGTCTCTTTATTTCAGGTTTCTCATCTGAAAAGTAGAGAAGTCAACAAATTCTACCTCATTAGTTTGCATTTAATCATGTTAAAAAAAATAAGATCAACATAATATACAAAAAGCATTTGGGACATAGTAACTACTCAATACATGTTATTTTGCTTAGGTTCTGCAGAACCTGTTCTTTGTAAGTTCAGCAGAAGGTTATAGAAATACCTTGTTAGATTTTAACATTATTCACTAAAGGCATGTAGAAGAAATTAGTTTTAATGTAGTATTCTATTAGTCCTGAGTGAGAACTGTTTGCCAAATTAGACAGAAATAGCAGTTCCTTCCTTTCAAAACCAAAAGCCATTTCTTGGTCAGTCAAAGGAGATTTTGACATTGATCATTTTAGACATAGTGTATAATACCAAGACTTTCCAGTTAACTAAGTAATCTATATCTATCTACCTAGCTATACACAAATATACACATATTTGTGTAAATGTAGTATTTTCTCTACTACCTAGTCAGAAATCTACTGGATTCTGAATTTCTGAATACATACACAATCAATAGAACATGATTGCTGTTCCAATGAACTAAAAATGTGGTTGAAAAAAGAGGGTACATATATGAAAAATACATGATGGAGTATGTGTTAATATTAGAACAAGCCTATGAATGTAAAAATGATTATGGTTTCATAGATTAGATGAGTTCAGAGTTTGGTTTAGAAAGAATGAATAACGTTTGAACAAGTAGCAAGGGAACATTTTAGGAAGAGAGAAACATAAAAAGCCTGGCTGGGAGGAGACATTTGGATCAGACATGGGGAATCATGATGAACCCTAAATGCTCAGTTCTTTGTGTTTAGTAAATGGTAGAAATTTTGCCATTTGTGATTTGTTTTTGGAACTCAGGAGCACATGACCCACCAATCATTAAACAGTTGATGGGACCACCTGATCTTTGTCACCCAGTTCAATTTTCTGCTGTGAAATGTGTGATTTTAAGTGAATATTTAATTGTCTATAGTTTTTCTTTGAGCTGTGCATCTGGTGACTATTCATCAATTGGCTTGCATATTCTCTATCCTGATTCATTTAAGGTTTTTGATGTATATGGTTTATTATAGTTATGGCCTCACTATTTTACGTTTAGTACTGTGCTGTCAATTTGAAAATTGTTGATTATCCTAGAGTACAGCAGTCACTTGGATGTGGGACAAGAGTTCTATAGATAATAAGCATAATTTGATAAACAATGCTTTCTGAATCTATAACAAAACATATGTGAATAATGAGTAGTATAACATTAAAAAATTGTGAGTGGTTCTTATGCAACATGGAAAAACAAAAACAGATGTAAAGATCTTATATATAAAATATATTATCATTTCAGTAACTTCTCATTTAAGACAAGAAAATGTGTTTGTGGTTAATCAGTGAATAATTTCTTATAGCATGAACTTTTATATCAGAAAAATTTAAGGATTATATTGGCTCTTTAAATGTTTGCTTCAAATGGATTTTCTTTAAATTATTCTTTAAATGGATTATAATACTTTCCATCAAGGAAATAATATAAACACCCTTTTGATGGTATTTTTTCAAATCATTAGTCAATTTCGTTAATCTATAAAGTGTCAATTATTATTATTCTCCTTTTTCATCTCATCAACTGACTTAAATTTAGCATCATATAACTGCCAAAAAACGTAAATTCAGAATGTGTTTCCCATTTTTTTTTTTCCTTCCAGGGAAATCTTGAGGAGTTTGACACTTTTCATCCTCCAGCCATTAATCATCTTGTGGGGGAAGGCTATATGTTGGTAAGTCTCACTCATTCTAATTGCTCTTTTTAAAGTTTAGTTTAATGAAGCTTGTGACTTGATGATAATATAGAATGAGCAGGATTAAATACACATCAACATCATTGCTTGCCTAATTAGAGAATGACCTTTTTTCAAACAAAATTTATAACATTGGGATTTCATTTTTGTTTTTAATTAATCTAGTAATAGGAGTACTATTAAACCTGTAGATGTAAAGTTAAAATTATGTGGAGAATGGAAACTAGTAAATTTTTTAAGTCTAAAATTGTGGTGGTATTGCTTATAGGTAATTTTTAAGGTATTTTATTCGTTGACACCGTGGCCCACAGCAGTAGTTGAATGAGCAGGCATGATGAGGTCTGAGGCTGCCGTCCAATAAAAGCTAATAAATTCTATCAGTTTAGATAATACATGATAGTCATTTTGCATATTGAAATTCAATTTTAAAATAAAATAGTTCTTATGAGCTACTATGCCATAAAGCCAAATACGTCTTTTTTTTAATATAAATTATTTTATTTATTTATTTTTGGCTGTGTTGGGTCTTCATTGCTGCACATGGGCTTTCTCTAGTTGCGGCGAACGGGGGCTGCTCTTCATTGTGGTGCGCAGACTTCTCATTGCGGTGGCTTTATGTTGCGGAGCACGGGCTCTAGACGTGGGGGCTTCAGTAGTTGTGATGCGCGGCCTCAGTAGTTGTGGCTCACAGGCTCAGTAGTTGTGGCACACGGGCTTAGTTGCTCCGCGGCATGTGGGATCTTCCCGGACCAGGGCTTAAACCCATGTCCTCTGCATTGGCAGACAGATTCTTAACCACTGCGCCACCAGGGAAGCCCCAAATACAAGTCTTTTTGCTTCAGTTTAGTTTTCCCTGTTATCTGTAAATAGCATTAACATATTTTGGCATCACATTTCTGAACAACCCTCTCCTCAACCATCCAATTAACTCTCTCTCACTCTCACACACACTCACAAACACAAACACATTCACTTGTTTTTTAAAATATCGTGTGTTACATTAACCATTAATTAATTTCAGTTTCCCCAGTTCTTCTAAACCACAGTTTTTGAGGCACATTTCATCCCTCATCCTTTAGAGCTATCTCCAGATGTTTTTGGTGAAACATTCCGTCAGTTAAAAATGTTAAATATGTACTCAAATATATGTACAGTTTTTATAAATTACATAAATTTACCATTATATTTATATACGGTTATTATAGACAAATAGTAAAAAACATAAAATTCACACTATAGAAAAATTTAAAGATACAATGAATATATATATACATATGTGTGTTTATATATATATAGTTCTAGAGATCCCCAGTTCTATACATCTTCTGTTTTCTTCTATTTCTCTTAATACTCAGGAATTGTACTGGGCATTCAAAGACTCTTCAGAAAAAAGCTTATTTTAAGCATTAGATTGAATAGATACACTGCATGCTGCAAGTCAGTAAGTGTGTTTATGCATTTATACACACAAATATGTACGTTCATGCGATCGGTTTGGCCAGGATTGGCTGGATCAAGTGGTTGGGATGGTTTATAGTGGCATCTAGTGACATTTGAATACTTCTCTTCTGGAAAGCTTAGGGGTAAAAGAATCCAGAGGGGTTATTGTAGAGAATCAAAGAGCCAAATAGTATGGGCAACTTGTGTCCATGTGAGTACCACCAAAGATAAGATATCTTGCCAAGGGGATATCTTGGCAAAAGTAGATTCACACCATTTATGGTCACCGTATGATAGAACTCCTTAGTCATTCATAAGCTTGCCAGTAATGTTTTCTCAATAGTATCTTCGGTAGTGAGCCACCAGAGGTCACACTGTGAGAAGAAGAGAGGAAGATTAAATGGTTATAGTAAATATCATTTAATCCAAATTATCTTTGCCTGTATGAACCAACGATCCTACAAAGGTTGTTTTTCATAGCGCACTGGCTAACTTCCTTTGAATGTTGAATATAAAGCAAGAGCCGCCACATCCTAACCCTTATGGTAGCAACTCACATTTAACTGGAACCAAGCCTCAGTTGAGATCTGAAGACAGACAGGGAAGTGGTGAGACATTAAATTAGAAACTCAGTACTTTCCAGACAAGCCAGGCCTCATCAAATCTTTGATATAAAATCCTTCATAATTGCTGTTTCCACTTATTTGAGCCCTCCTCTAATTCAAGAACCTAACACTGCTGAACCAGTTAGGAATCCATTTAAATTATCTGTTATCCAGCAACCCATTCTCCATCTCTTACCTTCAGAAATCTCATGTCAAATACCTTGTTGAAATACAGATATACAGATATGTTGCATCTACATCGTTCCTTTAATCTACAGTCTAATAAACTCTATCAACAATTTAAAAAAATGAAATAAAATAAAATGAGGCTTGTCTGACACAACTCAGTGAATCCTTAATGATTCTCATTAATTATGGCTTTCTTCACAGGCCAGCCAGCTGATAGATAATTCATTTAGACTTAAAGATTCTGGGGGATCAAGTTCTACCTCACCAAGTCATAGCATGCATAATCTAACTTGTTTTTTTTAAAACCCACTGTTACTTGATACTACTTTTTCTATACCTGGGCCCTAGAATTTTCTATGACTTTGCTCTCAAGAAAGAACAGAGCAATCAGTTTTGCTCTTTCATTTTGGATTGAATTTTTCCTGTTCTGTGTTCTGAGTCATCAGCCACTTCATAAAGGTGTCTGAGTTGTCTGTGGTTGGAATAAAAAAAGAAAACAAGAAAAAAAAAAAGGGAAAGTTCATTTGCTTCCTTCCCAGAACACAGATGAAAATTTAAGCAGATTTGTCCTCAAAGTTGCTGGTGAAAAATCACAAACCATAGAATTCAAGGGTAAAGATGAGGTGGAGTTTGTTATAACAAGTTGGTTTGTTCACTGAATAAGCACTGTGTGGTGTTCAAGACACACGGGCTCACTGCTCCAACTTTCAAGATTTCCTCAACTGGAATTTCTCTAATCAGGTAGATTCCCCATGGGGATTCCCTCACTTTCCTTACCCATCACTAGGCCATTAATACATTGAACACTTTTCTGTTTCCCTTTTTGCCAGATATCACCCCTCAAGACTTAATATTAGCCCAATAACTTCTTACATTTCTTCTTTTTTCAGTCTATAGCTTTCATGGTTGAACTCATCTACTCTTGTAGCTTCAAGGATTATTTACGTATAGTGATTGTCAAATCAATATGTCCTTTTAGGATCGCATTCCTGAGAATCAAATCAGCATATCTATTTGATAGCACATTAACTTCTCAACTTCTATTATATTAAAATTGAACTCAAAATATTTTCCCATAAACCTACCTTTTTTTTTTCTTTGCGGTTCGCGGGCCTGTCACTGTTGTGGCCTCTCCCATCGCAGAGCACAGGCTCCGGACGCGCAGGCCCAGCGGCCATGGCTCACAGGCCCAGCCGCTCCGCGGCATGTGGGATCCTCCCGGACCAGGGCACGAACCCGTGTCCCCTGCATCGGCAGGCGGACTCTGAACCACTGCGCCACCAGGGAAGTCCCCATAAACCTACTTTTATCTTTCCCGTTCCTGTAAATAGAAGTACCATCTACCCAGTTTCCCAAAAAGAAACCTGGGAAATATCTTGGATTCCTTTCTCACGTCTCATTATAAAACACATGGGGCTTCCCTGGTGGCGCAGTGGTTGAGAGTCCGCCTGCCGATGCAGGGGACACGGGTTCGTGCCCCGGTCCGGGAAGATCCCACATGCCATGGTGCAGCTGGGCCCGTAAGCCATGGCCGCTGAGCCTGCGCGTCCGGAGCCTGTGCTCCACAACGGGAAAGGCCACAACAGTGAGAGGCCTGTGTACCGCAAAAAAACACATGAAGTCTCGTCAATTCTTCCTCTGGACAGATGGGAAATGCTACCGGAAGTAAGAAAAATGTAATGTGTATTTTTAAACCAGTTTGAAATGTGTTGGTGGAAACTAAATCCATTAAGAGAAACAAATGATCACTATAGTCCATAACAAGGGCAAAAAGATAATTCATCCCCAAGTAAGGGCTAATGCTGAAGTATTTTATCATTTACCTTATTGTATTTTTACTATAAACTCCAATCTCTTTTATTTTATTAATACTTTAGCATTTCCTACCCATAAATATATATGCATGTATTTCTGTAGAACCATTACATCATTTCCCAATAACTGTGTTAAGTTCAATGTTCAAATTATTTTATTATGTGAAATATCAGTGAGAAAAAAGGTTCTCTTCCAAATATGCACATAACGAATGCTTCTCACATGTAGTGATCAGACATATATATTCGTCTCTAATCCTTTTAAATTGATTAGAACATATGACATACATTTGACTGAGTGTTAATCACGTTTCAGTACTTTTGTACACAAACTTAGCACGACTAAAATTATTATTTGAAAGATGCAAATATACATCTCTGCATGTTACTGGGCCATATTTGTGAACTAGAGGTTCAGTGCTGTCCTCACAAGTTAGAGAAGGTCATATCCCACCCATCTGTTTTTACCCCCAAATTTAATGCTTATGCTTTTACCTCAGCTGTTTTGAACATCATAATGAAAGTTTTCATCCATTAGCTCAATATTTCCTTTCTATTACTGGAAGAGGAAGTGTTGATTGCACTTAGGTTACATGGTGTAATAAAACTGATACTTTATACTGTGTTCCAACTTCTATTTAGTTATAGTAGACTTCACGCCCCTCGACAATATGTGTTATTTTCAGGAATCTGACTCTATATTCCTATCATTGGCCAGAGTGAACTGAATTAATAGAAGGAATTACCCCTTTTTATTTATTCTACCAAGGCTGAGTCTCCAGAGGAATGCTTTATTGTTGCAGACAGTACATCCCCTGGTTTGCTGGCTGGCCTTAATGGGATGTTAAAATCGATTGGAGCAATTTCTCTGACACCTGAGAAGCCCTGTAGGTTTTGCGGCATGTTGCAATTTCATATCCTTTTCAAGTCTTTTTAAAAATTGTACATCACTAACCAAGTGTCTTGCTCACTTATGAGACCACGACTTCCTTTTTCTGAGGAAACGGTTCTTGTAAATGTGTAATATACCTGAAATCCAGGCCAACCCACCACAGTGTTTGTGTCCAAGCCATGACAGATAATACTGTGTACGACATAAGGCTAAGACTGTGTGTTTGCAGTCACAGTGCTCCTGTATTGAGGAAGCACTGCCGCCATGAAGGCAGCCTTATCCTTGTGAATACTTCCAAAGTTTAAGCACAGATTATGGCATACAATAAACAAAAACAACTTTATTTTTGTCTATGAGTGTCTATTTTAATCACTGTCAGCGTGGTTATTTCCCTGCCCCTTGAGAAACTCAGGCAGGCTTCTTGACTTGTCTGGTAACTTTATGATGGTAAAATATGTCCATAATCAATTCAGAACTTTAAAACATAGTGTCAATTCATGTCATTTGTCTGGGATAATGTTGAGATTAATTAAATGATATTGACCTGGCCTGGTAGGTATTTAAAGCTGATTTTTTTTTTCATCACTACATCTGTGGTTTCTTCAAAGACCCCACCAGTCTCTACAGATTGTATAGCAGTAGCCTTTATGCAACTAGTAAACGTTCCTAAGATCCATTGCTTAAACCTTCCTCAGCAATTCGCATCAGGTGTTACCTCTAGCTTTTCTTTCCTGAGATCTATCCATGCCTGGTCTCCTTTCTGATAGAATACTTAGCTCATTCTTTATATTTTTCAAGGGGGAAGGTTGAAATGCCCCCAAATTGTAGCACAGTTACTTAATCCCCTAAATGGTCTCCTCAGAGGCACTCTCTCTTAATTTGGGATTGGTAGATTATACCCCAAATTCCTGAAAAGTCAGTGAGAGAAGCTCATAGCACAGCTCTCTCCAAGGAAATACTCTTCAAATATCATTCAATTCCTTATTTTCTAAGTGTGGGTGAGGGATTTAAAAATTACCTGATGGGCTTCCCTGGTGGCGCAGTGGTTGAGAGTCCGCCTTCCGATGCAGAGGACACGGGTTCGTGCCCCGGTCCGGGAAGATCCCACATGCCGCGGAGCAGTTGGGCCCGTGAGCCATGGCCGCTGAGCCTGCGCGTCCTGAGCCTATGCTCCGCAACGGGAGAGGCCACAACAGTGAGAGGCCCGCGTACCGCAAAAACAAAACAAAAAATTACCTGAATTTTGGGCTTCCCTGGTGGCACAGAGGTTAAGAATCTGCCTGCCAATGCAGGGGGCATGGGTTCGAGCCCTGGTCTGGGAAGATCCCACATGCCGGGGAGCAACTAAGCCCGTGAGCCACAACTGCTGAGCCTGCGCTCTAGAGCCCGAGAGCCACAACTACTGATCCTGCTCTCTGGAGCCCACGAGCCACAACTACTGAAGCCCGTGCTCCACAACTACTGAAGCCCACGCGCCTAGAGCCCGTGCTCCGCAACAAGAGAAGCCACCACAATGAGAAGCCTGCGCACCACAAGGAAGAGTAGCCCCCGCTTGCTGCAACTAGAGAAAGCCCGCACGCAGCAACGAAGACCCAATGCAGCCAAAACTAAACTAATAAATAAATAAATAACTGAAATAAAGTGATATAGATCTAATACAATTAAGTTATCCATTAAAAAAACTGAATTTTAAGTTACCTAAAATTCATCTAAATTTTGTATCTATTTGGTATGTGCTCAGCCAAACGTCCATTCTAATTCTTTCTTAGATACACAGAGAAAGTCTAAAAGAAATATGAATTATCCCATGATCAATGTTGACCCTTGAGAAAATCTAGTAAGAATGACAGTTCAAATCTGGCTGTCAAATGGTTTGCATTATGGTTATGTTCAAATACACGTATTATCACATTCATCATTCTCTGGTGAAAGTGCTTAATGCTCATAAAGTGTCAAAATTTCTATGAGGAGTTAGGGAAAGTTACAAATGAATGAGTAGACCAGAGACGAAACACTTAGAATTAGCAAACTGGTACATCTGATTGAAGTGCTGAATATAATACAGCATTTTATCGCCTTTTTAAAGTATGACATTATGAGTTAATTATGTAATTACTATAAAAGTGTTTCGAATTTGTAGTCTGTGAAAGGTTTACATTCTAAGGCATGTTATTTTCTCAATGCACCAGACATTCACACTGATCAATAAGACATAACAAATGACAAATAGAACTCCTTTTCAGAGGGAAAACTATTGATACTTTCCTTATTCAGAAACAGTTAGGCTATACAAACTTCTATTTATAAAATCTCGTGCGAACTTTGTCTGGAATGAATTTTAAAAGCATTAGTTAAATACACATTAATACTTTAAACAATGATGACAAATGATTTAATTACATATTCTAATATATTTATCTTTCATGAAATACATCTCATGACAATGACAATGCACATGTTACTTAAAACATTTGGAAATACATTTTAAAATAACTGGATATAAGAGTCTTATCAATATAAAAACATAGGTAATACACTTTTTAGTGTTGACATGAAACAAATAGTCTACCAGATATTTCCCAGCAAAGGTTAGTTTATTTGGGATCAGCAGAAAATTGCAGTTTGGGGTCTTCAACCTTGGGGAGCCAAGTGTAAGTTCCCCCAGTGCAAGAGAAGAAGAAGCTTTTATAGAGAGGAAAAAGAAGTTGGAAGGACTATAGTAAATGAAGAGTCCATGCTTTTTCATGGGTTAAATCCTTGCCAGGAAAGGAGTCTTTCTTCGTGCTGGGTTCTGCTATTGTTTCAGGGCATGAGAGCTCCCTCTTCTGGTCTTCCAACTCTATTTAATTAAGGTTTTTGTTATTAAATTTTTATATTAGTTAAAACAAAAATAATTAGAGCATACAAATTAAAGCTCTCATTATGGACAAATGCATATTTGAAACAATTACCAGCTATTGTTTTGAAGCATTAAACATTAAAACAGTATTTTGCTGAAGAATGAACATTGGCATATTCACCATGAATATAAAGAATGTCTTACTTTCTTAAGGGGACCTTGGTGGGTTTTTTTTTTTTTTTTTTTCGGACTTAAATACATCTTAAGCAGTTTTACTTAGGTCTTAACTTGCAATGCAATATAGCTATTGAGTGGTAGTGGCCAATGAGAAAGTAATCTTAGGGTTTAGCTATTAAGACTATAGCTTTTAGATAATTCTGTAGCAACTCTATACTTTATTTAAAAAAAAAAAAATGTGTTCGGTTTGAGGTCTGACAATAAAATACCTGAGGAGTTACATGGAGAGAATGCAAGGAAGAAGAGCAATAGATATGAAGGTCGGTGAAATATGTGAAGGTAAAAACATAAAATTTAGATTTATTTAGAGTAAAGAGGTAGAGTTTTCCTTTCTTCAAGTACATGGTAGAAATTATGTGCAGAATTGCTTTTGTTTCCACCAAAGATGAACAAGAGTTACTGCTTTTAAATGTATGATACCCCACGACACAGACACATGTGTCTATGGCATGGCTGGGGAGACTCAAGCTCCTTCCCCTGATGTCTCCTTTACTAGATAAGTTTGTAGAAGGAGTGGAATGTAGCTGAGGTATGGCTTTTGTTTTATACGGAAATCAAGAGATGAGATTTTTGAGGATCCTCCTTTTAATGGAATGATGTCATTTTGTAATGATATTCAAGATTCTTAAGGTCATGAATTTTGAAACATGGTCTCTAATGTCTGAAGAAGAAAAAAATTGAAACTATGTGTATTATCTGTTATACATTTAAAATGATTGGTCCTGATTAGATTAGTCATAACAGTGGTACATTTATATATATATATGTGTGTATATATATATATATATATATATATATATGTATAGTGACTTACAAAAATATGATTAGGGTTTGTTTGTTTTCTGATTAATGTCAAAAAACTTTAATGTAAGAATGTCCTGTATATATCAACAGGTGAAAAGTATCATTTTTATTTTATTTTAACTTTTAAATTTTGGACAAAGAGTATATACTTCTAGTACAAGATAATTTTCTGAAACAAAACAAAATTCCATCCAAGGACAGCTTTATATAAGGCCATTATCAGATATTTTTTTCTTTTACTGGAGGCATAAGAAATACTGAAGCATAAAACATGTTAAAGCAACAGCCTAATTACAACCATATAATTCAATGGGCTTTCTGCTCTGTAATAGTGAATTATTAGAACAGGAGAACAATTAATGGAAGAGATCATTTCTAAAATGGGTATTTGACATTTGGCTGTAGTTTATTGCATTTTATTCGTTCTAGTGGCTAAAATAAAACTTGTTCCATCTAAATCTTAACAGCTGCCCAATCTACATAAACTGCAATAAATTAGTTTAATGATTTTACCTATAGTTTAAAATGAAAGACCCAGTGCGTAAAACTTGTGCAGGGTGGTTTTAATCTGTGCAGTACAACGGCCTGTGGCCTTATTTCCCTTCCTGTTATTTCCTGAAGTAGGTAGCAATATTCTTGTCAGGCAACATCCAGATATGAGAGGGGAAGTAATTCTCCATTGCTTTTACTTAACAAACATTTATTCATTGTCTACTGTACATGCCAGTAAATTAGAATGCTATCTAGGAGGTATGAGAGCAGTGTATCAAAACCAAGTAAGAGACATGAGACCAAAATTGCCTTAAAAAATCGGGGTTTATCATCAAACACAGTAACAAGTAAGGAGGTACAAATTTCCAGGTTTGTTTCATTTTGTGACACACATGTCATGGAAGATCTGGGAAAATTCCTTCCTGAAGCTCTGCCTTCCGTAGTCAATGGTCTTTCATTCTCAAGTTTATTCCCTCAAGGTCACAGGATGACTTATCTGTGAATATCTGATTTTCTAATACCAGACACCAAAGAAACCTCCCTGCAGACGCTCTCAAGTGCCACTGACCACATTTGGAAATCAGCATTACAAGATTAAGTATCTCATATTTTCATATTCTGTAACAGGAGATGGATTTATCAGAATATATGTGTGTGTCGAGGGCCAGTGGCAGTTAGATGAGCAAACAGCAATGTCTGATACAAGAGGCAGTACAAATTGCTTTGGTTTCCAGAATTTAGAACAACTGTATTAGTGTCTGTAAGTCTAGTAAAACTTCACAGAAGTTTTACTAATACTTGCAATAGAGAGAATGATTAAGAGTTTTCAGATAAAACAAGGTGTAAGCAGTTGGGGTGATTCAAAAAATAGGATTCTCCAGTCATATGGATATTAAGTGACTAGTATCTATTTCTCAGATTATTCTTGTGGCATAATCAATGTGCCACATATATTTTTGTTTGTTAAATAATAACAAACAACATGGATATGCTTCTTAGGGGGATTGCATTGTGTTGGGCCAAAATCGTTGGTTCATTTTTTTTTAAATTAATTTATTTATTTATTTTAGTTTTGGCTGTGTTGGGTCTTCATTTCTGTGCGAGGGCTTTTTCTAGTTGCGGCGAGTGGGGGCCACTCTTCATCGCGGTGCGCAGGCCTCTCACTGTTGCGGCCTCTCTTGTTGCAGAGCACAGGCTCCAGACGCGCCGGCTCAGTAGTTGTGGCTCACGGGACAGTTGCTCCGCGGCATGTGGGATCTTCCCAGACAAGAGCTCGAACCCATGTCCCCTGCATTGGCAGGCAGATTCTCAACCACTGCGCCACCAGGGAAGCCCTGTTGGTTCATTTTAAGCAGAGAAAAAAAAACTGCCCAAATAAATTAGAAGCATTCTTTTTGCTATTTGATTATAAAATGGTCCCTCTTTCAAAGTAGGAAGTATTCATTCTTTAAAATAATAAATCTCTAACTTTTCCAAATGACAAAATTAGGATGATTATAACTTTCAATCTCTATATTCCAGGTCTGAAGCTGAATTCAATATAATAAAGTTAAAATTACTGTGTCAGATATTGCTATAAACCTTTTATATGCATTAACCTTTTTAGGCATTAACTCAAATGATAGTAAAAAGAAGGTACTAGTGTTTTTCCCAGTCTACAAATTCAAAATTTGAAGTGCAAAACAGGATCAGTCAGAAATTTGGCATATTCATTTTTTTCAGTTCCTCAATCTTTTAGTTTCTTGCCTCACATCATCCAGTCTAGATGGGTGAAACTCAGACCCGAAAGAAAGCTTCAGAACTTTCTGAAGAAAGTAAAATATAAAATCTCTATATAATTGGGATATGTAGGATTCTAAAACAAGATTTTAAAGATTTTAAAACAAAATAAACTACAATTCATGTAGGAAAAGATTGATATTTTTTATAACAATAAAATCAGAAACCTCTGTTTGTAAAAAGCCTCCATTCTCCAAAAAGAGAATAAAAAGTGAAACCCAAAACTTTATTCAAGACATATAACTAACAAACAACATGACCTATAAAGACTCTTGAAAGTGATAAGGAAAAAGACAAGCCAACAAAAAATTAGACCAACTCATGAGCAGGAATTTCACAAATGAGTGGCTTGTACCTATGTGAAAAGATGCTAGCAATAAGATAAATACAAATGAAAACATAAAGATAAATATCTCTATGTCCACCACATTGATAAAGCTAAAAAATCTGGCAACATTACTAATTGTTAGTTAAGATGTGTAACAATGGAAATGTTTTATATACCTTGCTGGTAGGAATGTAGACTGAGACAATCAGTTTAAGCAACAATTTGGCATTTTCTCATGGGGCTAAAGATGTGTGTAACCCATGATGCAAAATTTTCACCCCTAGGAACATATCCTAAAACATGCTTATAAATGTGCAACAGGAGTCATTTCCAATAATGGTCCAAGCAGCATTATTTGCACTAGAAATAAACAAAGAAACAAAGAAATCCAGAAACAGTCTACAGGTTTGTCTACTTTAAAATCAAATTTTTCCTTTCATAGTTAGTAAGTACCTTATAGATTCTCTGCAACTTCCATCCACTGCTTGTAGCCTCCATTGATGATTTTAAAACTCCATTATTTCCTATGTATTTATTACTTGGCATTCTGTTATGAGGAAGAGCCTTCCTATCTATGTATCTATCTATCTATGTATCTATCTACCTATCTATCATGTATTTATATCTATTTACACACATTGATTTCTCTTTCATTCAAATGGTTATGACTCATTATTCTAAATAGATTACTATAAGTAAATGTGTTTCAAAAGAAAATTTAATGTCGCTAACAACAAAAAAGTATCTTCCTAATACTTAAAATGAAGAAAATAACAATTATAATATAAAGTGTTCATCTACAAACCATCCAAAATTACATCCACATCTTGGCAGATTGCATTAAGCCCTTATCAACTACATATGCCTTAATTCAGATTGATAGCAAGTATGTAACAAAGTTCTGAGGGACCAGGACTGACACAAGTAGATGGAGGTGACTGTAGCCTGGTGCCTCACTCAGGAGAGACAGATTCAAGTGGATCGCCATGTAAAGGGGGCAGGACCAGTCAACAGGCAATTAGAGAGAGGTTTATGAGACACATTTAGTATGAAATCTTGAGAGCAGGATAGCAGGACTTCTAAATTTTGCCTGAGAGTAACCCAGAGATGAAATGTTTCAAAAGAACCTTGTAACATCTTACATCTTAAAAACTGCTCAGTTCCTAAGTCTCACCAGAGGAGATAAATTTTATAAGATTCAATGATAGGGCTTCTCTGGTGGCGTAGTGGTTGAGAGTCTGCCTGCCAATGCAGGGGACACAGGTTCGTGCCACGGTCCGGGAAGATCTCACATGCCGCGGAGCGGCTGGGCCCATGAGCCATGGCCGCTGAGCCTGCGCATCCGGAGCCTGTGCTCCGCAACGGGAGAGGCCACAATAGTGAGAGGCCCACGTACCACAAAAAAAAAAAAAAAAGATTCTATGATAATGGCAGCTGCTACTGGCTGCTGTTTTACCTCCCCTACCCCCATCTCCTCCTCCTTGATTCTGCCTCTGTTTTTCTTCTATTACTCCTACTATTAAAATAATAATTTTAGCAGATGCCTCATATAAATCACTCAGGGTTTCAGACACTGTATTATGTGCTTTTTATTATTTTGTTTAATGCTCAAAATAATTCTTTGAGATACATATTATTTTCACCCTTTTATAGATGAGGGAAATTGAAATTTTAAAAAGGTTAAATAACTATTGAAATCTGAATACAGTGTTTACCTTCCATTAATTTATGCCATTAATACTAACTACATGTCACTCTGGTCTCAGAAATCTATCTTCTCCAAGTCAAAACTAACATGTTCTGCCTAGCTTTTCAAGGCATTTTTATCCACTGGGCTTACCTTATCTCTCCAGCTTTATCTCCTACACCTCCCTACAAATTTTCCTAATTTCAGCCTCTTCAATCTCTCAGAAGCATAATAAGATTAGTCCTTCTTCCAAACTTTTCATCACCATATGCTGTTCCTTATCTAGAATGCTCTTCACTTCCTCTTCTGCTTATCCAAATCACATCTTTCCTTTAGATCCAAGCGCTTTACCACTTCCTCTGTGGAGAGTTTTCTTTTCTTCTAGAAAGTTCCCTCTTCAGAAAACTTACATTACTCAACATTGGTAGAAAATAAAAGAGAAATAAAAAGCTTACAGGGGTTTCCCTGGTGGCGCAGTGGTTAAGAATCTGCCTGCTCATGCAGGGGACACGGGTTCGAGCCCTTGTCTGGGAGGATCCCAAAAGCCGTGGAGCAACTAGGCCGGTGAGCCACAACTACTGAGCCTGTGCGTCTGGAGCCTGTGCTCCTTAACAAGAGAGGCCGCGATAGTGAGAGGCCCGCGCACTGCGATGAAGAGTGGCCCCTGCTTGCCACAACTAGAGAAAGCCCTCGCACAGAAATGAAGACCCCACATAGCAAAAATAAATAAATTAATTAATAAACTAAAAAAAAAAAAAAGCTTACAATTATGAGTATCTGTTACGTTCTAGTGTGATGTGTGATTGAGATAGTGGGTTCCAGAATCAGATACCTGAGGAAAAACAAGACAAGACAAATTTTTCCTCTACTATTTACTGGCAGTGTGAACTTAAGCAATAACCATTCTCTACCTCAGTTTCTCATCTATAAAACAGACTCATCTATAATATATAATAGCAATGTGTACCTCATAGAATTTTACCAGTATTAAAAAATGTAATATATGTAAAGTAAATGGTGAAGCTGAAATTCGGCCACTATACACAGGTACCGAATTGAATCTCAGAGACGGGGTTTTGGGTAAAGTAGAAAAGAAGAGTTTCATTGCTTTTCCAGGCAAAGGGGGCCATAGTAGGCTAATGCCCTCAAAACCGTGTGTCCTGACTGGGAGGAGGTAGTGAGGAGTTTTGTCGTAGTTGTTCAAAGAGGGGGGCCTGGTTAGCTCATGGACATTCTTCTGATTGGTTGGTGGTGAGGTAATTGGGAGTCTGCATCATCAACCTTCTGGTTCTAACCGTCTTCAGTCTGCATGCTTGTAGGCAGCATACAATTAACTTCTTTCACCTGGTGGGGGTTTTAGTATCTGCAAAACAGCTTAAAGATATTGTTATGTGTATCCCTTGAGGGGGAACCAGGGCTCTGCCCCAAGGTGCACTATTGTTTCTTTAACTGCTCCTCCCTTTTCTCCTCAGCCCCTCCCTTCCCTGATTAGCAACCATTTGAACCTGCCCTTTGGAACTCAGGGAAGGTCCTGGAGGCTGAATGAAACCTATTTCCTATTAAACAAAAAAACAGTGGACACAGAAGGGCTTTTGTTCCCAGGAGCCCCACAGGGTTCTGCTGGGTTTCACTGAAATTGTATTAACTGCTTTGCATGTACAGAAATTAAATCTCACAGTGATGCTCATTTTAGAGTTGAGGCTAGGATTGACTTATACTTCTTTAGTATCCATATAAAAATTTGAATTGCCTTTATATTTTAACTATGTTCTATGTAACCTCAGTGCTCATTGCCATCACTGTTGTGGTCTCTCCCACTGTGGAGCACAGGCTCCAGATGCAGAGGCTCAGCGGCCATGGCTCACGGGCCCAGCCGCTCCGCAGCATGTGAGATCTTCCCGGACCGGGGCACGAACCCGTGTCCCCTGCAGCGGCAGGCGGACTCTCAACCACTGCGCCACCAGGGAAGCCCCAATTTCATTTTTAATAGTTCCCAAAGGGTTTCTTACATGAAGAAGCAAGATTAATTTGAGTGTGAAATATTTTCACATAGACACATTGGCTTTGTGTTACTGTGGATGACTTGGTTCTACTGCCATGGTTTTCTCAACTACTTAAATATTTATCTAACATAATAACAATAATTATAAAATGGAAGTCAGCAGCTGTTAGTGCACATATTTTTTGGTTGCTGATAAATTCAAGTAGAAGCATGGCTAGCTAAATTGCTAGCTAGTTCTATAGATTATCTTGTGTCGTGACAAAGATTTTTTTTTCCCTTTCTTGTATGTTTTCTATTTTTTATTTAATGCCAGACCTGAATACATGGAAGAACAGAGACTAAGGTAAATAGTATTTATACCTGGAAATAGGCATACCTATTATTCTGACAGGCTGTTAGTATCAAGGATTGAAGTATTCCAGTCAGGAGTGAGATAACATGCCATCTTATATTTGATATTCAATGATTATTTTAAAGTATTTCTTTTAACTCTCATATATGGCAGCAATTCCTTCTTTCTATGCTTGTTCTTTTCGGAATTCAGGCTAATTTGTTCTCTATAACATCCATGATCTGATGAACTTGATAAAAGTAATTTAATAGTTTTTTGTTGTTGTTGTTTTTGGCTTTTTCCCATTGTTTACTTAGAAGCAGTACTATTTCCCATGTTCTGGGTCCTAGATGAAAGCAGAAAGCTCATAACATATTTTTTCCTGGAAAGATATTCTACAAATACAATTTTAAAATACCTTGCTGTGTAAGAAGAAATAGTAATTACTTCCACATTTCAGTAGGCCTTCAAATGTCTTATTTTCTTTCTACCTCTTCAAACCAGCTTTTGTTGAATCATAACCACAGTCAAATAAACCCAAAGTTCCTTCTTTCACACTTCTAACTTTTTTTTTTTTTTTTTTTTTTTGCGGTACGCAGGCCTCTCACTGTTGTGGCCTCTCCCGTTGCGGAGCACAGGCTCCAGACGCGCAGGCTCAGCGGCCATGGCTCATGGGCCCAGCCGCTCCACGGCATGTGGGATCCTCCCGGACCGGGGCACGAACCCACGTCCCCTGCATCGGCAGGCGGACTCTCAACCACTGTGCCACCAGGGAAGCCCACACTTCTATCATTAAATAATGCAAAGGGAAATGACAATGAGTGACATTCATTCTGGGAGAATTATTAAACAAAGAGAATCATCAAAAGCTAATTGATATTTTTTTCAGCTGTATCCATTGCAATTTTCGTTGCATTCGCTCTTTCTTGTCACTCTTGAACCATGCCATTATATCCCAATATTTCTGCACCAAAGACTTTAAAATACCAAAAAGACTCCAAAAACAAAACCAAAAAATCCCACTAGTCCCTGCATTTTATGGTTTCCAGGTCTCTGATTCCCTGCTATTTATGATATCATTGTATTTGTGGATTTTTAATCTTTTCACCACTAAAAACTTAAGCGTAGATCTGCGAGTATAGAACTCTGTACTTTCTGCATGCATCCAAGCTCTTTTCCTAAAATGTTATTTTATTGTTGGAACCTGATATTATAAATGTATTGGAGTACCAATAAGAGACTCGAGGTAGCATGCACCGCCTTCTGTTTTACTTTCTTCTTTTATTAAGCCCAGATAAGCATTTGGGACGTCTTTTTGGCGTTTTCTTCTCTGGAGCTTCCAGTGTCGTATAGAACATCATAAATAGTACAAGGCTGGGAGATAAATCTGCCTATCAAGGCTTGAACTAACATCACTTCAAATATTGGGTTGGCCAAAAGGTTCATTTGTTTTTTTCTGTAAGATGGGTCTAGAAGCACTTAGTTGTCTTTAACTTCTTGAAACAATTTTGTTAGATTGTAGGTGAGGTGACAGCTGTCATATCAGCATGTGTGTAAAAGAAGACATCAAAATTGGTGACATTTTGTGTAGCCATTTAATATTGAAGATGGAAGAAAAAAAGCAACATTTTTGGCATATTATGCTTTATTATTTCAAGAAAGGTAAAAGTGCAACTGAAACGCAAAAAAAAAATTGTGCAGTATATGGAGTAGGTGCTGTGACGGATCGAACATGTCAAAAGTGGTTTGCTAAATTTCATGCTGGAGATTTTTTGCTGGAGATTTCTCGTTCCACGGTTGGGTAGACCAGTTGAAGTTGATAGCTATCAAATCGATACATTACTTGAGAACAATCAATGTTATACCATGCAGAAGATAACCGACATACTCAAAATATCCAAATGAAGCACTGAAAATCATTTGCACCAGCTTGGTTATGTTCATCGCTCTGATGTTTGGGTTCCACATAATTTAAGCAAAAAAAACCTCTTGACCGTACTTCCGCATGTGATTCTCTACTTAAACGTAATGAAAACGTTAAGTTTTTAAAATGTGTTGACAGATGAAAAGTGGATACTGTACAATAATGTGGAATGGAATAGACCGTGGAGTAAGGGAAATGTGCCACCATCAGCCACACCAAAGGCCAGTCTTCATCCAAAGAACGTGGTGATGTTGTGTATAAGGTAGGATTGGAAGGGAGTCCTCTATTATGAGCCCCTTCCGGAAAACCAACTGATTCATTCCAACAAGTACTGCTCCCAATTAGACCAACCGAAAGCAGCACTGGACAAAAAGCTTCCAGAATTAGTCAACAGAAAATGCATAATCTTCCATCAGGATAACACAAGACCGCATGTTTCTTTGATGACCAGGCAAAAACTGTTACAGCTTGGCTGGAAAGTTCTGATTCATCTGCCATATTCACCAGACATTTCACCTTCGGAATTCAATTTATTTCGGTCTTTACAAAATTCTCTTAATGGAAAAAATTTCAATTCCCTGGAAGACTGGAAAAGGCACCTGGAACAGTTCTTAGCTCAAAAAGATAAAACAATTTTGGAAAGACGAAATTATGAAGTTGCCTGAAAAATGGCAGAAGGTAGTGGAACAAAAGGGTGAATACGTTCTTCAATAAAGGTCTTGGCGAAAATGAAAAATGTGTCTTTTATTTTTACTTAAAAACCGAAGGCACTTTTTGGCCTACCCAATAGTAATCTGCAAACTTCAGGAACTTTGACAAACTGTAATGCCCATATGTTTTTAAGCTGACATCTGAATTTTATTTACTATTTTTAAATAATCATAAAAAATTCCATTTTAAGACTACTGTGTGTTTTGTGTGTGTGTGTGTGTGTGTGTGTGCTTAAAACATATTTGTCAAAACCTTTTACCTTTAGCTATAGCTCACTCAATTTATGGAAGAATGTTGTCATTAAATGGTGAAGTTAATCCTCATTGCCAAACCAATCACCAAATTAAATTTACTGTCAGAAAAGACTGATTCCATTTTTCAATTTAAATAAACTGAATACTCATCACAGGTGCAGACATCTGTGTGTTCAAGTCTGAACTCTTCTAAATAGGTAGCTGGATGGCTAGCTGGTAAGAGGGCACTGAGTCTTGCTATTAATAGTTTATCACCTAGATGATGCATAAAAAGTGCTTTTGGTGCTACAACTGTTTTTTTGGCTGCTGTTGTTGTTTTGTTTTTTTCACCCAGGGCAACATTAAGTTTTGAGTTTGTAAGTTCGGGAGGAGGACCTTTGTGAAAGGCAAGTGGAGAAAGGAAAAGAAAGGCAAAGCTCAGACACTGTTGCAGGCATGATAAATTTTAATTTTAGATAAATTATAAATGGATGCATGTTGATACTGAGAATCTGAAAAATGTTCCACTTAAAACTGGTGGTTCTTCTGTTCCATCTGGCATGCATTTATTATGTTTAGGAGTTTTTGTACCCTAGTTGAGAATTGCTATTTTAGTTTACTTCAAGATAGATAATGACCTGAAAAGAATGCCTTCCACCTGTTCTCAGGCCCAAGTTTACTCATTCCTAGTGGCAATAATTTTCTTGAGGGCTTACTCTGTGAGAAATAATAGTATATGACACAAAGCAACTGTATGGATTTGGTATCATCATTACCTCCATTTTAGTGCAGTAAACTTAGGCTTAGACATAATAATAAGTAACCCGATCAAGTTAACAGACCTGCAGTGTTGGAATCGAGGTAGTTTGACCCCAGAACCCAGGTGCCCATAGGCTATAATGTCTCCTTCAAGAGCATTTTGTAATTACCTCAACAGACTTTTTCCCTTTCTGTGTAGGTTGGTATGATGTAGAGCAGTGTATCTTGAACTTTAATGCATGTGTGGATCACATAATGAATTTTTTTTTAAATGCACATTCTGTTTCAGGAGGATTTTGACAAAGTCTGAGATTATGTGTGTGTCTGAGAAGTTTCAGGTGATGCACTTCTTCTTGTCCTAGGTCTCTGCTCTGAGTGGCTCAATGGTTCTCAATCCTAAAGGCACAACAAAATCTCCTGATTTTGTCCACTCCTGAAATTTGGGAATGGAACACAGGCAACTTAACTTTATAAAGCTCTCACTGGTTATTCTGTACTGTAGCCAGAGTGAGAAAGCACAGTTAAATTTACACATATATATATACACACACACATATATATATATGTTTACCAAGTGATTCTGATATAGCTCTGTATGCCTGGAGAATCATAGGTTTAGAGTAGATATTATGATTGCTTTTCAATTGTATGTAGTGTTTTGAGATTTTTGTCCAGTTTCCCTTCTTCTTATTCCTAAGTAAACTATAAACACCTCAAAAATAAGACTTATGGGGCTTCCCTGGTGGCGCAGTGGTTGAGAGTCCGCCTGCTGATGTAGGGGACACGGGTTCGTGCCCCGGTCTGGGAAGATCCCACATGCCTTGGAGCGGCTGGGCCCGTGAGCCGTGGCCGCTGGGCCTGCGTTTCTGGAGCCTGTGCTCCGCGGAGGGAGAGGCCACAACAGTGAGAGGCCCGCATACCGCAAAAAAAAAAAAAAGACTTACAAAATCCTCCTGAGTCTTCTTACCAAACGAAAGAACTCAGCAAGGTCTCATTCACTGTGTGCTGTATTTATTAATTTATTTATTCAACAAATATTTACTGTGCCAACAATGTTTTGTAATGTCAAACACTGTGATAGAAAATTAAAGGTGTAGGACATAGTCCCTATCTTCAAAGAGCTCACACTCTAGTAAGGGTAGAGAAGGAAGTAAAAATATGCTTTCCCTAAGCATGTATAGAAATGTTCTGAAGAGATTTTGAAAGGACGTCCAAAGCTCCATGGAGAAGCACCCAGCATAGGAAATTTACCCTGCACATAATGGAGTAAGTAGATCTAGGTTCAGAGACCAAGTGTACGTTCATTTAAATGGGTCACCTTGAAACAGCTATTGAAAAAAATTTTTCTTCTAAGCCTAGTGACCTTCTTGGCCCAAGAGATGTTGAGCTGGAAGTCAAAACACCTCTTACAAAAGGGGTACAAAATTAAACCCTACTTGTGTTACCGAATCAAACTTGGATCTACTTGTAGGTGCATAGTAAAGCCAATCTACTGACACAGGTTTGTGATAAAAGAAAATGCAGCATTTATTGTAAGGTACCAAACACAGAGTCCAGAGTCTGGGCAGCTGATGCTCAAAAACACCAACTCCCTGATGGATTTCAGGGAAAGGTTTTTTAAAAACAGGGAGAAGGGGAAGATTGTATGGTGTGTGATCAGCTTGTGGTCATTCTGCTAATTGATTAGTGGTGAGGTGATCAGGAGTATTATCTACCTTCTGGTTCCAACCAGTCTGGGGTCTACGTGCTTATAGTCAGAATATAATTAACTTCATCCACCTGGAGGGGGTTTCAGTATCTTCTAAACAGCTCAAAGAATATGGCTCAGAATATTACCTATAGCTCTTGAGGAAGAACTAAAGGTCCTTGACTTTGTTTAATGGCTAAACTATTGTTATTTTGTCTTGCTTGAGTGTTTTCTTTGTTTCTGCATTTTCTCACTTCTCTCATTAAGTTTATTCTTTGGAACTAGGGGAAAGCCTAGGAGGCTAACGTTTTTCTACAAACAAGAGGCAGGTGGAGAACATGGCGGGTGGGGCAGGGGGAAGGTGTCTGTCCCTTCAAGGCCACATGGGGTTCTACTAGGTTTACTTGCTAAGTGAATTTTATTCACCATCCACATGAGTCTGTAAGGCAGTTTCTTCAATAGCAAAGGAGAAATATTTTTTTGTAAACATTTTGGCATCATTCAATATAGGCCATCTGTGCATACTTCTGTGAGAAAATAAAATGCTTTTAATTGGTGGTTTTATATTTAAACACCTCTGGAGGCTTAAACAGTTTAAAAATAATACACTGAGCTTATGTAGTCAGTACAGAGCTGTTGTAGATCGTACAAAATAAAACAAGAGAAAAACACCCTCTAATATATAGAACAGAGGTAAGGATGTCATCTCCGTTTTTTCTTCAAATTAAAGATGCTGAGCAAAAGCCTATTTTTCAGCTGCCTGTAGTGAAAGTGCTTCATAATATAATCGAAAGTGTATTGACCCAGGGGTCACTATTTCTAAATCCCTATGATATGGATAAATCTATTTATAGAACAAACAGAATATGTGCTCTTCCTCTTTACAAATATCAGAGGTAGGTGGAAAGTCTGTGATCACCTGTCAGTTTTTGTTGAGTCCCTGTAGATGAATATATTTGCCCTGACTAGTTAACTAGAAAACTGTCCAAGATCATAAAAATAAAAATAAGAGTCCCTTACGCTGTACCAAGGAACATATTTTCACATCAATATATGCTTTCTTACCTCAAGGTGAAAAGGTTACAGCTGAGCTCCAAGCACCCCACCCCTGCAGTCTGCACCTAACCCTAGGCTCATGTTCCTGTGCCCGGGGCAGATTCTTCCTTTCTGTGTCTGGAAGGTTAGGGTTAGAACAATAAAGGTGAGTGAGGAGTTAAGGCAATTTTCTGAGTAATTCAGACCAAGTCAGTCTCTCTCCAGTTGCCATCAAAATACCTACCAATCCGTAACTTAATTGTTGTTTAAAAAATTCAACCATGTTAGTGTGTGCATTCTTCCTTTCTGGTAAGTGTTAACTATATACTAGGCTTATTGGACTTTTCTAAGTTATTCTCCAATATCAGTTTTGAGTGTGCTTCCTTTTACTTTTTGGGCTAAGTTGCCTTATGCACCCCCAACCTCCCAAAGATGCCCATGCCTTAATTGTAGAACCTATCAGTATATTACATCAAAAAAAGAAATCTTGCAGATGTGATTAATCAAGGCTCTAATGATGGGGCAATTACCCTGAATTATTCAGGTGGGCCTGTGTGACTATTATAAGAAGGCCGCAGAAGGGGCAAAGTTAGTAGTAGGAGGTGTGGGGGAAAGAAGCAGGAGGGAGGTATAAGCCAGGACCTAGCCGTGAGGCAAAACCTGCCCTCAGACTCTAGATGCTGACAAAAGCAAGGAAATCGCTGTTTCCTCAGAGTCTCCAGAAAGAATCAGCTTTGCTGCCACCGTGGCGTTAACAGCCCAAGACTGATTTTGGATGTCTAACCTCTAACTGTAAGGTAGTAAAATTGTTTTTTTTTCAAGTCGCTAAGTTTGTGATAGTTTGTTATGGCAGTAATAGGTAACTAATAACCAATTGTAGCATAATTAGTTGTTCAAGTAATGTAGATTAAATAAAGTGAAAGAATGCATTTAATTTCAAGTGCTAACCTAAAAATGTAGCATAGGAACAGGAGGAGGTTTCACCATAGCCCAACTGTAACTGTCCTGAGGGTTACTGAAACTGGAAGCAGAAGCGTCCAAAGGGCCTTTCCAAGCCTCAGTAACTTTGAAGTTGATTCCTCTTGAGGGGAGGAAAAGTAGCGGCGAGATTTCACGTTTTGCAAGAGAGGTAAGGAAGAAATGTGCACATTAAATGGTGAATGTTTAGTGGTTAGTGTGGTACAGAGAAATGGGGAAAACTCACGGCAATGGAAACGTACATGTGATGATTTTCTCTGTGGAGCAGGTCAGGATTTGGGCATGTTTTTGACTGATAAATTCTGCATAATCAGGGCTTCCCTGGTGGCGCAGTGGTTGAGAGTCCGCCTGCTGAAGCAGGGGACACGGGTTTGTGCCCGGCTTTGGGAATATCTCCTATGCCTTGGAGCGGCTGGGCCCGTGAGCCATGGCTGCTGAGCCTGCGCGTCCGGAGCCTGTGCTCTGCAACGAGAGAAGCCACAGCAGTGAGAGGCCCGCATACCGCAAAAAAAAAAAAAAAGTTCTACGTAATCATATAGCATAAGATGTGGTTCCGCCTATTGTCAAATGTCAATGTGGCCTGTACTACTGAAAGAAGTACAGCTCATTCAGATGCAACAGAGTTTTCGTGTGAGGAATTTACTAGACTTCTTAAATTTCATTTTTGTGTTAATTTTGTTGTTAAAGGGGAGTTCTAGTATAAATTACTAGTAACACTTGTACAGGTGTTGTTACTTATGAAATAGTTTTTGGTTAATACAAATTATCATCTGTGAATGTGTGATCCATCCCAAACTTGCTCTAAAAAACACTTAAGTTTTTATAGTGTTTAAGATTTAAGTACACAAAGGAATATAGGATTGAAATTACATGAAAAAAAAAGTTGATTCTCTGTGAATCGTAGATTACCTCTTCTGAGTGAATCATGATAGCAGCTTGGTGGTGCTGTTTGCACAGTCACCACCAAACCGGCGCAAGCATCCTTGTCCAAGCGTGTGAAATGCTCTTCCTTTTAAACATACTAAAAATCAGTTTCTCTTGGCTTTTTACAGGATCCAATGCAAAATAATTAAATCCTATGTCATAATATAACTCATCAGCTTCTAAACGTGAGATCATCAGAAAGGAGACGTTTTGGACTATTCCCTCAAAAAAAAAAAAACTTAATGGAAAATTCAAAACATACACAAAAGTAGAGTAATATTGCAGTGTTCCAGCATGAATGGCCATCTACTCATGGCCTATTTTGTTTCCTCTATCATCCCTTTCTTTCCAGCTACTCTCAGGGTGCTAGGTCACTGGTTTCCACTCAGACCTATTGAGTTTTAATCATTTTAATTGCTTCAGAGTCCTTCAGCTGACTCTGATAATTAGCTTTTAAAAATTCTCTTCTTAAAGAAACTTTCGTCGTTTTCTCAGTTTTTTTTCAATTATTTTGTTAACCACATGATTATTTTCCATATTACTGTTTAATTTCTCTTTTTGAATACTGAATATGTAAGAAATCCTTTAGACAGGGTGGCAAATAGAAAATCTTTAATAGGTTCTATCCTTGCAGGCTGATAGTTCTTGAGAGAATCATCTTTTCTACTAAACTGAGATTTTAAAATGGACATGTATTTAAAAATGCTTAAGAATAACTTAAGAGCAACAGGGTTGATGAATTTAAAATTCAAATGTAGAACAATAAACAGTCTTTAATTACCGGTTTCTTAAAGCAGTAGATTGTCCAAATTAGAGCCATGTCCATTGTGACATTCCAGGGCAATGCCTCAAGTCATGGTTTCCTGTGGACCAAGGCAATGTAGAGACCATGGCCTTAATAATTAAGAAGCTCTGTCCAATTTTTCTAAGCCTAGGTGTTAGATCTGATAGGGAGCTCTGTTCAGTCAAGCAGCGGATGACTCTGAGGCAACTCTGGGCATGCTCTTCCCTTAGGTTCTCTGAAACTACACAAACAGAAACCCACACAAATCTTTTAGTACAGACTTTTGGGCTGTCTGCCATGTGAAAAGGGAAAGGAACAGCATTTTTCTTCCCCACCTGCGTACAAACCTGCTTTTATAAATTCATGTCTGAAGTATGCACCCTCCTTTCAACCAGATGAGGTAATTCAACTACCAGAGGAATCCTCTTATGTTTGGATACTTCCTGCCTAAAATGATTTGATGGATTTTTCATTATCATTAAAATAAAACCTAATATTTTTTTTTTTGCGGTACGCAGACCTCTCACCGTTGCGGCCTCTCCCGTCGCGGAGCACAGGCTCCAGACGCGCAGGCTTAGCAGCCTGGGCTCACGGGCCCAGCTGCTCCGCGGCATGTGGGATCTTCCCGCACCGGGGCACAAACCCGTGTTCCCTGTGTCGGCAGGCGGACTCTCAACCATTGCGCCACCAGGGAAGCCCCAAACCTAATATTTTTAACCCAGCTTTATAAATTCTGTATGATCAGGGTGTTTCTCTTGACCTCCCCTGGATATTTAGGTACCAGTCCACCAGACTGCTTCCTGCTTCTGAAATACAAATGGTCTTTTCTGCAACTTAAGACCCACAGTTATGCTATTGTCCCCATGTAGCCCTTCTGTCATCTAAGAAATGATAGTCCTGATGCATTTTGAATCATAAAGGAGTGGGCAGAGATGAGAAAGCACACTTGGCAAGCTGGGGGAAGAGGAGTGGAAACGCTTGACAGAGACTGAGGATAAATGCATATGTACGTGTTTTTCCTTCCCCACCACAGCTTTCTATTGACACCCACCCCAGCTCCGTTTTACTGTTTTCTTTCTCCTTTCTCTCCCTGTAATGCCAAACTGTGAATTAAGGCTGAGGTTACAGGCCCTGTGGCTATGTATTCTGTTCTATTTCCTGACTTTCTTGCAGGAGAGGAACTGTCCTCTGCTTTTGTCTCCTTGAGAATCCTAATTTGGAAATAAGTCTGATAACCTGGTCAGGTAGTTGCCCCTCCCTTCCATTCTAAAAACAAAATAAAACAAACTTTATTTCGTCTGTGCTTTGGCTTCTGGGACTCTGTTTTCTGGCCCATCCCTTTAAGACCTTTGACTAGCTGTTCTATGCTTTGGCATTTAACTATTTGGCAATTTGAATGGTTTGTACTTACATACGCATCATGTTTTCTTAATTATTGGCCATCTAATATATTTTCTAATCTTACCGATATTACTCAAAGTGTATCTTAAACATTTGCTTAATAAGACAGTGCAAAATGAAGTTGTAGTAATTGTGCTCCTAAATGAGGCTACTGGAAATCACTACCGCCTTTAATCAAATAAGCTGCTTAGCTATCTCACTTAAACAAAAGTTGATGAGTACGTGACCTTTGAGTGTCCTGACCTGGCACATGTGCATGTAGTTAAGTCCTCATAATTGTCTTCCTGGTTTTTCATTGAAGGTTAGCAGGTTGCTTCTTAAAATATAAGAGCTTTTATATTCTAAAATAGTTCTTCTACCTAATGCAAAATCTTGAACTCTTTACATATATATTTACGACCATAAACATTAGAGAGAACTTTTCTCACTATTCTAATTGGGATTTTTACACAGGAGCTTCTCTAATATGGATATAAAATTCTAAAATTCCGTGCAAGGTTTTTAAAAATATAAATCAGTTTATTTCAACATAGTTTTCGTCTCTTGCCACTTCTCAGGCATGGTGTGCATAAAACAATTATTGTAAACAATGTTGAGCTACCTTCCAACTTCTGAAATTTCTTCAATCTGTGGATGTCAATTATCATTCTTAATTTTGAGAAAAGTGAGATCACATGGTCAATCAAAGCTACCTAACACCATTAAAACAGACCATTTTTTAATCCTTTGCAATCCTGGTAAACTTTGAATTGTGTGTGACTTTAGCGAAGTCCATGAATTTCAGTTTCCTCATCTGAATGATGAAATCATCTTCTAGGATCACTGTGGGTTACATGATGCAACATGTAAAATTACGGAGCATACATTCTTAGACATAATTGTCTCATGTTATTCCTTCCCTCTCTTAATCTCTGCCCTGTAGGATCTTCAACATGTTAACAGTGGTTGTTAAAGTTTAGTGGACATATTATTTTAAAACAGGGTGGGAAGAGGCTTACAGATCTAGACACTGCCCTTTATCTTCTGTGCATGACTTCAACTTGGCTTACCTTCTAATTGGTAAGGACCGTTATTTCTATCAATTTTTCACCTTACTGCTACTAATAATTATCATTGCTAACATTGACTGCAGTTCATGTAATCCTCACAAGAATTCAGTCACTATTTATATCTACTACATACATATGGTAAAACCAAGGCAAAAGTAGCTAAGACAGTTGTCCAAGAATGTCCAGATAATAAGCCGTGATTCCTAGGAGGTCTGACTACTGAACATGACTCTTAAGATGTCTTTTTGATAATGTAGTGGAGATTGTTTTAATGGCTCAGGCTTTTATGAAGAAGAATATATGGAGAAGAATTTATTTAACCCTTTTCAAGTTCTAAAATGGAAGCAAAATCTATTACTTCTAAGGCTCCTCCCCTCTGACATAGCACAGGCCTGCCCTAGAAACAATTGTAATAATTAAGTTTGAAAGAATGAAAAGCCTTGACCTTGGTGAAACATCTAGCAAAAGCTGATAAAGACATTTTCTGAATATATTGGATATGCTAAAAGGAGAAAGTCACTAGATCTATAGATGAGAGTCTGAAGAATAATTGAATTTGACGAATACAGTTGGCCCTGTGTATCTGCAGGTTCCTCATCTGCAAAATCAACCAACTATGGATCGAAAATGTTCAGACAATCCAGGCAATTTCAAAAAGCATAATCTGAGTTTGCCATGCTGCTAACTATTCACATAGCATCTACATGTTATTAGTTATTGTAAGTAATCTAGAGATTTGAAGTATAAATCATGTATGTAGGTTATATGCAAGTTCTACATTGTATTTTATAAAAGGGACTGGGGCGTCCATGGATTTTTGGTATTCATGAGGGTCTTGAAACCAATCCCCCTTGAATAGCAAGGGGCAAATGTATATGGCTGGCTATATGTTTAAGTCGAGTATGTTACAGATAATTCAGGAGTTGAGAAGAAACCTTTCCTGTCATGCTAAAAAATACTCAGGTCCACTTTCTTTTCCAGGTGTACAAGGCAGAATTGATGGCATAAGATGGTTTCTCATCTACAAGGTCAATAACCTAAAGCCATTAGAGTCAGTGATGATATACATTCTCTTCGAATATCATAGAAGACAAAAGCATAGGTATATGCAGTCCCCAGGTCTACCTCAAATAGTATAAACCTGGCTTTCAATTCATTCTGTGAGCATTTTGCTCAAAACCAAACAAAAATTACATCTGTCAATATGTTAAATGATACAACATTTACAGTAAGGAAATGTTAATTAAAACATGGTAATATTTATAAACTACTTGAATTGTACACCAATGTGGCAGGCTAGGCTGACAAACTTTAAGTGCTAGAAGTTTAATCTCACAGCCATCCTTGGTAGGTGCAATGAGAAATCTGAAATTTGAAGGGGCTCACATTACCCATGTCACACAGCCAAAAGTTGAAATCAGCTTTTGAATTAACATCTGTATGGCTCTAGAGATTAAATTCTCAGGCTTCATGGACTCGCAGGAAACCAGTTTGAGGTCAGAGGAAGAAAGGCCTACCAGGTGATAGAATAATTTAATGCTGCCTCTTCATGTTAAAATCAGAGTGGCTCTGAATCTCGTTAGCGTATTGTATCAGGTCCTTCAGAACTGGCTTGCAGTCTACATATTTAATCTCTTGCCCTAATACCTTCTGTCTCTGACCCATTCTAAACTCATACTGAACTTCTCCCATTTCTGCTAATCCATGACTGCTTATCTCATATTTATACCTGCCTCAAGTTTCCTTTTCCTTAAAAGCTCTCCTTTCATGTCTACCCAACCAAATACCATTTCTCCTTGGAAGTTTTTTCCCTTTTCCACTCTTAAATATACCTGCTCCAACCATCTCAAAGTAAAATTGATCTTCCCCCTCCCCGCCCCTCACCCAACCTGAGGTTCCACAGTAATTTTTTTCATGATTGTACGTGTGGCTCTAGCTTTTTCAGAAAGGCTACTCCTATTTTTAAGCAGTTTACCAGGATCAATACAGATATGGAAGAGTATGTGAGTTTAGGCTCCATCTGTGTTATGTGTGAGTACATGTGCACCTATTTAAAGATCTTTTACAAATCAAATCTTTCACAAATCACAATTCTTCTAAGCTTACATATTGAAATAAGTCATTAAGACCGTTACTTAGAGGTTCCAAATCCAAAATAGAATTATGACTTTCTATTAGTTATATTTGTTCGTTGGTGTTATATTTGTTCATTAATGTTCATTAACATTCTTTATTAACCAAGCAAAAGGTGGGGGGGACAAAACAGTTTATTTGCTCAGTTTTCAATGAAAAGTAGGTTGTTAAACACTTTCTGGTTTAAACACAAAGTATACATATATCATATTTTATACTACATAAACAACTAAGCTTCCATTCATTATATTAAAATGTTTAACTTTGAACACATTAAGGTACAAGTAAAGGAAAAAACTTTTTCCTAAAGAAATATAGTCTAGCTTGTTGTGCACAGATGAATAAGTTTAAAAACTAAAACAAAACTTTAAAAAAATATCAAGCCCGGGTAAAAAAAAAAAAAAAAAAAAAAAAAAAATCAAGCCCTTTTTAAGGTTCTACTGGAAAATGAGGTTTTCTCCACTCATAACATCCGTCAAGAGGATTTACTCAACTGTTCACTATGGAACATGACTAAGGTGTCATTTTCTCCTTTTTTCTTGTTAAAGCTTAGCAGGGATGACAATTTCTTTTTTAAAGTTTACTTTCTAACTAGCATGTAGAATTATCCAGAATGAATTCTCATTCTTTCCCACCTGGACCTCTGTTTCTAAATCATGGGAAACATTAACTCCATGATCCACACCTGTGTCAAACACAACATGTTTTTTTGAAGTAGAGAGTAATGTTTCCAGCAAGTTTCCGTAACACTTTGCTTCGTGTCCTGGTAAATATTTGAGAGTGGCGTCCCCTCACTCCCAAACCAAATTCAGTATTAACTTGGTGAGTGCTGGAGTTCCTAATTTGAGAAACTCAATTTTAGTCTCAATTTAAGAAAATGGATTTATCTCTGGTTATAGTTCAGGAACCATAAAGGCAAATCATATACATGCTTGAACAAATGCAGTTTAAATAAGCTCTGATATGTCATTCATATGTTAATGTATGAAAGGAATGCCTGTAACAATGAAGACATAAGAGTACCATTTGTTTATCTTTGGGATCAGCAGAATCATTGCTAGCTTAACAATTTCACTCTGACCGAAAACATTTGTGAATCTAAGTGTTTAGTCTTCAGTGTTGCAAATGCTTTGGTAGGCTTTGAACGTTGATGCGGTTGTTCAGAGTATCTTCAAAGAACTAAGTTGAACCCACCTTATTTTTTTTTATATATATCAATTTTAAAGCTTTCAGGTGATAAGAGCTTTGTCTTTCTTGATCTGGACTTTGGGTTTCATTACCAAGAAAGAAGCTCTTCTCTTTATCCTGTTAAGTGCTTACACATCAACTACCTCTGCTTACCCAAATTTCCACTTCTTGACTGTTATTTTGTGCTGCCTTGTTGCATGACAGTGAACTTTGTTCTGGCGAATATGCCAGTATCTGTGATGTTGCTGCAGTATCTAGTACTTTGACTTATGTAATGAGGCTATGTCTGATTTCCATCACAAGCCAATCATTTCCACTGAAGGAATTAAAACATCAAACTTAAGAAATTGGGTAGAAGGCAGAGGCTAATTGTAAAGGAGAAAACTATGTACATGAAGAGGTATTTCTATTTTCTCAGTACCCATAGAATTCCCATTACTGTTAAGGGGACTTACAGGGACCCATTGAGTGGCAAATAGAGTGTTTAAATCTTGGTAATTAGCAGTAATGGAGAACTTAGGTGCATACAGCTCAATAGAGTCTAACTTCTTTCATTTTAAAAATTGTCTGAATTTTACAAGGTATATTTAAATGTGAGTATTAAATATTTACAAAAACATTTAAAAAAGACATTAAATATGCCTGACTTATTTCCTGCTAACCTTGTTTCTAGTTTTCTCTGGTTACAATAAAGAATAAAATATTTTATTACTCCTGTAGAATTCGGGTACCATTTAAATGTTGCATTCTATTTTATGCTCATGGTGGATTCTTTATCTTTCTAGTGTTTGGCATAAGTTTGCATCCTTATTCAATCAGTTTGCTCAAGTTACAGTGGTTTACTCAAGTTACAGTACATTACATGTTGAAATTATGTTGACACCTTTTATATTGTGAATAATCTTTATTGAGCTCTCATGTTTCCAGTTAGATTTTCAGTAAATAAGTAAGACTAAGTAGACATAGGAAACCTGTTAAAGTTTAAACCCTTACTGGGGGAAATTATATATTTATCTGTGGTGATTAGAAATAGATACATAAAACAAGCAGAGCACAGAATACCCTATTCATGCAGAGAAAGACATATAAAAAAATGAGTGGGTGGGCAATGGATGAGAGGGTATTTTAGAAATATCAAGTGAGAACAGCTGAGATTTCTTTCAGGATTCAGCATTTAATCAGAAATATATAATTAGTATTTCCCTTTTCTAATAACATTTCAGTCAAGTTGACCAAGATCCGATGCATTAACTGCCTGCCTTGCATCTACAGTAAGTCTCCTATGTACGAACCTTCAAATTGTGAACTTTCAAAGGTGTGAACGTGCATTCCCATGTCTAATCACGTAAGTTAGTTCACATGCCGGGCGTACATTGTCACATGAATGCATCCGCTAAAGGCGGTTGGGCTCTTGTGTACTTTACTGTATAGAGTACAGTATCTTTATTTCAAGCCCAGGATGTCTGGAAGCAAGTGTAAAAGCAACAGTGATATAGCTGGTACTACTGTACTTTTCAAGGTACTGTACTGCAAGATTAAATGTTTTACTTTTTGTTAATGTATTTGCGTGAAAAGTATCAATATTATAAACCTATTACAGTACAGTACTAAACAGCCGATTGTATTAGTTGGGTACCTGGGGTAACTTTGTTGGACTTACGAACAAACTGGATTTACAAACGTGCTCTCAGAACAAAACTCGTTCGTATGTAGGGGACTTACGTATTCACTTTTTAGTCATCGTATTTAATGCCTGTGTTGGAAGATATAATACACAAAGTTAAACTTGAATGGCTCAAAATTATACAACTAATGACCTTCATCTTCAATGGCAGTGACTGATGCAAATCTGTTAGCCTGACCCCTTGTGGCAGCAGAAACAGCAAGCATTTCCATAAGCCCAGGACCTCTTGTTGGACGCTTGAGGCTGAGAGAAATTGAATGAGTTAGATTAGTGGTTCCATATCACCCAAGTGTGAAAACAGTAACATATCATTACATACGTTAATTATATCAAGACTGGCATCTGTTGGGGTGAACATATTAGAGTTTCAGGGAGTATATCACTTCAACTTCTCACTGCGAAGTACTAGATATTTGTTCCACCCAACTCTAGGACAAGAAAGTGCGATCTTACTATTAGCCTGACGGGTAGAGAGTCAAAGTTCAATGAAGAGCATTAATGGCTACCACAATTGCCTTAAAATTAGGTTCATAATAAGGAGTCTAGAAGACCTAAATAGTACAGAAAAGGTAGATGTTCTACATCTGTATATGTGTATATACGTATCTGCCTTCTCATAACTTGTAGATAACTAAAATAAGTCATTGTGGAGAGAAGGGCAACAGGGTTTATAAAGGCAATTTTCAATTTTCTAAAGGTTAACTGTTGGCTTACTATTTGAATGGATTGTTCTTCAAAAAGACATTGGAGCACCAAAATAGAAAATGGGTGTAGGAACCAATGTGCTTAGCCTATATTCATTTAATTTCTTTTAAATAGAGGACTTATTTAGTATGGGATGAACTTGTGCCTGAGAAATAGGAAATTGTTAACACTTTAAAAACTGTTTCTCTCCTTTCATTTTCCATAATTGTTATATTTTTTAATCACTTTACGAATACTTTTTGGCTGTCTTAAAACGAACCTCAGTCTTAGGTGCTTTTCTTCCTTAGGATGAATTGACCAATCACTAATTCCACACATTTATATGCCTAGTATTTCATTGCTTTGTGATTTTTAGAAAGCTTTGTGGTCCTTTTAATCATCAACTTTAAAAAAGCTGCTTCTGCTCTCAGGAGCACAACTCAGAATGTTAGGCAAGGTTAGGTGGTCTGAAGTTTTCTTATACCTACTTCTAAGACACTATTTTCTTCTGCTTTTCTAAGACATTTTCTCTGGAATTATCTTTTAAAGAACTGGTAGAAGCGCTACCAGTTACTACCAGTTGAAGATACATATGGTAGTAACTATGCCTTGAATTTTTAATTTTTTTTGCTGTGTTGGGTCTTCGTTTCTGTGCGAGGGCTTTCTCTAGTTGTGGCAAGTGGGGGGCCCCTCTTCATCGCGGTGCACGGGCCTCTCACTATCGTGGCCTCTCTTGTTGTGGAGCACAGGCTCCAGACGCGCAGGCTCAGTAGTTGTGGCTCACGGGCCTAGTTGCTCTGCGGCATGTGGGATCTTTCCAGACCAGGGCTCGAACCCGTGTCCCCTGCATTAGCAGGCAGACTCTGTACCACTGTGCCACCAGAGAAGCCCTATGCCTTGAATTTTTAACGAAGTTTGACTTCTAAATTTTTATCATAACTTTGTAGAACTGGTCATTAGACTTGCCAAGTACTATATTCCATGGCTCATTTTATTACTTCACTTGATTTTTATATTAACAGAATACGTATTTATACTCAGGTTTGCCTGCCTCCTACTTCCCAAAGTATCATAACATTTATCACACTGAACTACCAGTCAATTAAGTAATCATTATCTGGGTAAAAACAATACTTCATTCAGGCTTTAGCTTGCAACTTGGAGCATGGTGCCTGCTATATAGTAGGTGTCATTTAATGTTCGTTGAATGAATCTTTACTAATGTATTGGGAAGTTTAAACCTTTTGAGGAAATGAGCTAACTTCATCATACCTTTTCTGAGTGACTAAAATTCAAAAAACAAAAGACACATAGAAAATCATTCATATTTACTCCCAAATTCAGTTAAGACCACCATTTCAGCAAGTATATCATCCACCATTTCTCAAACAAGGAATAGATGATGAAGGCATGTTTGCTGTGTGTCAAATGTCTTGGTTTTGAAATTTCTAATTCAGTATTTGCTATAGAGTTGGAAGATACATATGCTGGCAGTTACAGTTGGCCAAAGAGAATGTTTCTCCCTGTGAGAAACATTTCTGCCTATACCTAGGTTTAAGTTATAATGGGCACTCAAACTAAGTTTTAATTCACTGGTAAAAGGGAATATTGTTACTACACTGCATAGAGTTCTGGAGGATTTTGAGAATATACGTGCCAAGTCCACAAGAAAATGATTAGTGATAATATTTACATCTTATTAGCTAATATTAACAAGTAAATATTAGCCAGTAACACGCCCTCTTCTCTGCATTCCTCATCTCATCATTTAATATGCCAAAGGCCCCAGGCTGGTTAAGATACCCCATGCATATTACCTGGTGTATATGTCTCTCAATTTCATCTCTACATTACTTTTATTGTGTTGTACATTCCTACACATCCCTACATTGCTTGCATCTCATTATACTCAATTTTGTGTTTTAAGGGAAATGATCATGTCTTGACTTAATGTGTCCTATACTTCTATATGCTTCAGTAAATGTGAAATGAAAAAAATAAAGGGATTAACGAAAGGATTTTAAAATGCTTCTTTTTTTTTTTATCTTAATAGAATTCTCACTGTAGGGGCAATACTGGGTCTTCTATATTGACTATACGTGTGAGACAGTTGAGACTCAGTGATGGATCCAAGAATATATCAAGAGGATTTTTATCTTAAACAGTTTATTCTGAATTTTTAACATATACTATGACTATATACAGTATCATGGTAGGATAAGCATACATAGCAGACATACAGCTGAAGCAGTGGCTTGTAAAAACTGTAAATCTTCTTAAATTTTTCTATTTTAGCATGTCTATGGAAAAATTTGTAGTTCAGAAATAATTTGGCTTCAGGTACAGATCCATATCCAAAGGGATTCTCAAAATCACCTCTTTACTATATCCAGCGTTTTGTTAGGCTTATTTTTTATATGTCTCCAACCTTTTAGATAGACTATGAAGAGGACTAAATCCTCATCTAGCATGAGGAAGAGTCATATTATAACTCAGGAGAGCTTTATGGCCATTACAGAACATTCTGCTTACTTTCCCATGTGGCCAAAAAAAAAAAAAAAATCACAAAAATCAAGAAAACCAAAACTCACTTTTGTAGAAAAATTTCTTTTTAATACCGTTCAGATCTTAAGTTTGAAAGGAATGGGAAAAGACAAGGTGATAACTTCAATACAAATTAAAGTGTAAAAACAGTGGTGTTTTGTAAGAGGAAAATATAGGGCTAGGTGAGTTTTATATCCATTACCCTAACCAGACATTCTGTTAATCTATAAAATACATCATTTCCATGTAGAAGTTATAGACTGAATTTGGTAAATTGGTTTAAAGTGGGTAAGCCTGAATTATCTTTCTCACTATAAGTTCCTTGTTTCTCCATGCAATTAAATGTGAATTATAGTTTAAAATGTGAATAAAATATAGTCATCCATCCAATTTACTGACACTATATAAATTGAGTTTTTTCCTATATGATTGTTTTCATCTCAAAACATAAATTGATCCAAGTTCACATGGGACTTTTGATGAACCTTTTAAGCTGCAGAGCTCTTTGATTTTGCATTTTCTTTTAATATTTTTTCTCAAATTCTGTATATGTAAACAACCTACCATTTTTTTTGTAGCTCCCTAACTGAACTATGGAGACAAAACAAATTGGCAATACTTTTCCTTAATATTCAAAACTTTGGGCAATTTTGATTTAGATTCAGGAAGAAATTCTTTTTATAAAGAAGGGATTCTTTTACCCATTGTGGGCCACAAATGCTGTAGAATCGAATACAGAAAAATAAACTGTGCTAACGCTTCCCAGGTTCTTCTGCTGAGCAGAGGAGCATGCTGGGTTGAAACAACATCTGCAGATAAAACTCACTCCAAAAAGTGCATTCCGTGTAACCTATGTTTCCCCTTTTGGGAGACATACTAAAAATGTACTTGTATCTGCTTCTGCTTTTCCTTTGATTTTAAACCATCTGCTTAACTCTGGTCCTTTAATCCACCTACCTGAGGATCATTTTTGCCTGGATAATTTTGAGGTCTGCTTGCAATGCCCAAATTAAACTCACTAACTTCCAAGTCTGCTCTTCTTACCTTTGAATTTTTCTAATATCACCAATTTCTAGTCACCAGGCTCCAAAATCTTTGCTCCCACCCTCTCTACCTCCTCGCTTTCCAAATATATTTTGTTTCCATCGGCACTGTCCTCTCTGATTCCTGTTGTAGGTCCTATAACTCATTTCTCCTGCTTTCTTGCTTCCATTTGACCCTTCTCTGGTCTCTCTAACTCAATGTGCCAACTTCTCTAAAATTGTCCAGAAAACTGCACCTCAGTGTTACTCCTCTGCTTTATGAACTTTGTATTCAAGGCCATCTATTTGTATCCCTTGATCTATTTTAAAAAAATTTTCCCTCCTATTATTCACATCCCTGTACTTTTTTACTATGGATTAAACTATACTGTTTGCTGGTCTCTGCACAAATTCTTCCTTTTCCTCTCTTTAGCGTATTATATATCTTTGTTAGGCTTTATCCCAGCTTAAAATGCTTTTCTTTGCATATTCATGTTTCCAAAAGATATTCAATGTTTTTCTTCAAATATGACTTTTTTTAAAAAAATGGTGCACGCATGTTTTGAAATTTTCATCATTGTATATTGGCAAAGAAAATTTAGTAATTGTTGCCCTAAGGACTTTTTATGATATCTTTACTATACCAGTTTATTTAGGGTTAGTGTTTATCTAGTATTTTGCATCCTTTCACTTTCACAGTATTTCAGTGCCCTTAGGTTTTGTTTTGTTTGTTGCCTTGTTTTTTGATGTGTTTCTAATATGTAGCTCACAGTTGTACTTCAAAAAATGTGTTTATATATACCTAGGGTAAAAATTCTTTGATTTTACCGAGTTCTCATATGAAGAGAGTATAGACATGCAAAGTACTAACACCATGCTATATATAAGTGTAAAAAATAACTTTGGGAGGAATGAGTTACAATCAAAAGTTACAAATTTGTCACTCACTTTTACTTGTTACTCTTTATTATTTGAGGTTTAATATTCTTCAACTTGGTGTGTTCCACCATTACATAGTTAATACCTGTTTTAATGTACCCATATATCTGCCAATATTGCTACCCATTCCTCCTTATGTCATACTTTCATTGCGTGTTTTATGTCCTACTTAAACTGCATGCTATATAAGTTCCTTTAGTGAGATTTTATTAGTGGTAAATTCTCAGTATTTTTGTTTTTGTAAAACTTGAGGTAACACTTAAGCACATTAAATATTTCACTCACTTCCCATTACTCTTGTTAAAATCTATTGTCAATCTTGTTATATCTTTGTATGTTTGAGTTTTCAAGTATTGATAGCTAATTTTTTTGTTATAGTCCACATTGGCTTTACAATGTACCTTATATGTAGGTTGTTTTAATTCATTCTTTTTTAAAATTTTATTAATTTATTTTTAGCTGTGTTGGGTCTCTGTTGCTGTGTGCGGGCTTTCTCTAGTTGCGGCGAGTGGAGTTTACTCTTTGTTGCATTGCGTGGGCTTCTCATTGCAGTGGTTTCTTTTGTTGCAGAGCATGGGCTCTAGGCATGTGGTCTTCAGTAGTTGTGGTGTGTGGGCTCAGTAGTTGTGGCTTGTGGGCTCTAGAGTGCAGGATCAGTAGTTGTGGCGCATGGGCTTAGTTGCTCCGCGGCATGTGGGATCTTCCCGGACCAGGGCTCAAGTGTGTGTCCCCCCGCATTGGCAGGCGGATTCTTAACCACTGTGCTACCAGGGAAGACCCAGCTTTTAATTCATTCTGCTCTATATTCCTTACCCTTCCTAAATTTGAGGAGACATCTTTTGACAATTATGGAAAATTTTGAGGCCATTATATTTTTAAATATTTCCTTTCTCAATATTCCACTTCTTTCATATTAAGACACCTGTTAAACATTGTTGCATCTTTTTATTCAGCTGTTTAGATCCCTTTGTCTTCCTTTCAAACTTCTGTTGTCTGAATTACTTTACTGCCTTAGATTACCTTCTGTTACTTCAGAGTTATCTAAGGTGCTTTTCATTGGATTAAAAATTTTTATTAAAAGTTTTATTTACAGAAAAATCGAAGATACACTCCACAGCATTTCCCCATTAACAATTGTAAATAGTGTGACACATTGTTATGATTTAATAAACCATTATTACATTATTAACTAAATTTTATATTGTATTTTAATTGTCTTAGTTTTCACCTGATGTCCTTTTTCTGTTCCAGGGTCCTATCCAGGATACCACATTGCATTAGTTGTCATGTCTCTTAAGGGAGGAATTGCTTGTGGTGGTTCCTGAGACTTTGTTTTTGATCTTGAAAGTTATGAGTACTGGTTAGATTTTTTGTACAATGCCCTTTATTAACATTTGTGTATTTCCCTCAAGATAAGACCTGGGTAGTTGGTGACTAAGTGAAAGATCCCAGAGGCAACTTGCTATTTTCATCACCTCCTATCAAGGGAATATACTATCAAAATGATTTATGGCCGTTGTTGTGGCCATAAATCACAACCTGATACTGTGTTGGTTGGGTTTCTGACTGTAAAGTTAGTCTCCCCCGCACCCCTCTCCTTTTCATATTATTCAGAAACAAGTCACCAGGCATAGATCCTTAAGGGCAGATTATCTACATAAAGTATTTGAAATTCTTCTGCTTGGGATGTTTGTCACTTCTCCCCCACTTATTCTTTTATCAATATGGATATTTATTTCATATTTTGGGTTGTAATTTAATACTACTTTATTGCTCAAATTATTAGAACTTTGGCCATTGGGTGTGCTTTTAGTTGCTCTAGGGCTCCTTTGACATACCTCCACCAGTGAGGGTTTTGCTCTTGTTTTGTTTTGAGTATATTCTGAATTTCTGCCACTACAAGGTGTTCTGGGCTCATTTTGCATATTTCCTGCCACAGACTTAGAATCAGATTCTTTTTCAAGGAGGTCTAATTTGTTGTACTGGCTACCATTTCTTTCAGGTCCTGTGCTGACAGAGCAAAACAATATATGTGCTTATACTAATTCAGGTGCATGTACCTATCTATAAATAACTCTAAATATTTATATCTGTCTGTATTAAACCCAAGTTCATACTCATGTCTCCAACTTTATTACCTCGTAGATCATTCTAGCTGCTTCTCCCCACTTCAAAAATGGGGAGCCTGGCTCCTACCATCCATCATCCATTTACTTTGCTGTTCTGTTCCAGTATACATGTGTAGTAGTGTTAGAATTATTACGCCTACCCCTGTGGGTAACAGCTTTATCAACTATAGTGCAGTGCTTTTATGCAGTTCCTTTTGCTTTAATATTGCAGACTTCACTCATTCACAAAGTTACTTAGATTAGCACCTTTCTTTGTCATCCCCTTCAACAGATTCTCTTCCACTAGTCAGCATTGCTTCTGAGATACCCTCCCCCAGTTCTTAAATATTTTGTGATTTATATGCATTAAGCTTCACTCCTAGTGCTATAAAGTTCTATAGGTTTTGGCAAATGTGTACTGTCTTGTATCCACCATTATGGTACCATACAGAATAATTTGATTCTTCTAAAGATGACCTGCACTTTATTTATTCATCCCTCTGCCCTACCCCAAGCCCCTGGAGACCACTGACTATTTTACTCTATAGTTATGCTTTTTCCACAGTAATACTTAATTGGAATTAAATCAAGTCACCTTTTCATACTGGCTGCTTTCATTTAGCCATTTAAAATGTACTTAACATTCCTTCATATCTTTGTGTCTTAATTGTATCTTTTAATTTGAGTAAACTAGTACATGTATACAATGGATTGTTTGTTCATTTATCTATTGAAAGACATCTTGGTTGCTTCCAGTTTGGGGCAATTATGAATAAAGTTGTTATTAACATTTGCAGGCAGGTTTTGGTGTAAACATTAGTTTTCAAGTCAATTGGGTAGATAACTAAGAGCATGAAAGCTGAATTATATGGTAAAACTGGATGACTTTTTAAGAACCTGCCAAGCTGTTGCCTATAGTGGCTGTACCAGTTTGCATTCCCAGCTATTGCTCTGCATTTTAACTAGCACTTGGTTTTTTGTTGCTGTTGTTTGTTTGTTTTAGCCACTCTAGAAGATGTATTGTGGCTAATAGGTGTATTGTCTTAATTTTTATTTATCTAATGCAAATGACATCTCATGTCTTTATTTCCATCTGCGTATCTTTTTTGTTTTAATTTTTGGAGTATAGTTGATTTACCATGTTGTATTAGTTTCAGGTGCACAGCTAAGTGAATCAGTTATACATATATCCACTCTTTTTTAGATTCTTTTCCTATATAGGTCATTACAGAGTACTAAGTAGAGTTCCCTGTGCTATACAGTAGGTCCTTATTAGTTAGCTGTTTTATATATTGTAGTGTGTATATGTCACTCCCAATCTCCCAATTTATCCCTTTCCCCCCTGGTAACCATAAGTTTGTTTTCTTCTTTGAAGTGCTCAGATACCTGTTTTTTAATTGGGTGGTTTTCTTACCACTGAGTTTTAAGAGTTCTTTGTACATTTGATAAAAGTTATTTGTCAGATAAGTGTTTTGTTAATTTTCCTGAGCTGTGGCTTCTTTGATTCTCTCAATGGTGTCTTTTAGAGAAGTCCCAATAAAGTCCAATTTATCTTTTTTTTTTTTCCCTTTGGCAATCATGCTTTTGGTGTTGTATCTAAAAAATCACTGCTAAATTCAAGGTCAGGTAGGTTTTCTGTGTTGTATAAGTTTTTTTTTTTTTTTTTTGCGGTACGCGGGCCTCTCACTGTTGTGGCCTCTCCCGTTGCGGAGCAACAGGCTCCGGACGCGCAGGCTCAGTGGCCATGGCTCACGGGCCCAGCCGCTCCGCGGCATGTGGGATCCTCCCACACCGGGGCACGAACCCGTGTCCCCTGCATCGGCAGGCGGACTCTCAACCACTGCGCCACCAGGGAAGCTCCATGGGTGTCCAGTTTTTCCAGCATAACTTGTTTAAAAGCTATCCTTTCTTGACTCAGTTGTCATTGTACCTTCACTAGATATCAGTTAATAATATTCATGTGGATCTGTTTCTGGGCTGTCTATTCTGTTCCATTAATCTATGTGTCTTCTTTCACCGATACCGTGCTGTCTTGATTACTGTAGCTCTTTATGAAGTCTTGAAGTTGGATTGTTTCAGTGCTCCATCTTTGTTCTCATTATTGTGTTTCCTATTCTAGATCTTTTTATCTTTATATATAAATTTTAGAATTTGTTAATATATAAAAAAATAATTTTATTGGGATTTTGACTGAGATTCCATTACATCTATGGATCAAGTTGGGAAGAACTGATATATTAACAGGTGAGTCTTCTAATGCATGAACATGGAATATCTTTCCATTTATTTAGATCTTCATTGATTTTTTTCAATAGAATGTTAAAGCTTTCCACATAGAGATACCATACATATTCTGTTAAATTTATAAACACTTTATTTTTTAGTTTATAAGTGGTACTTAGTTTTCAATTTCAAATTCCTAATCACTAGTGCTTTATAGAAAAGCAATAGCATTTTGCATGTTAACCTTATTCTGTGACCTTACTATAATTACTTATTCTAGGAGTTTGTGTTTCAGTTCTTTGGGATTTCCTACAGAGACAATCATGTCATCTGTCAACAAAAGTTGTATTTGCTCCTTCTAGATCTGTGTACCTTTCTTTCCTTTATTTCACTTGGGAGTCCTTCCATTAAGATATTGAGTAGTAGTGGTGAGAGGGGACATCCTTCACTGTTTCCCTGTCTTAGGAGAAAGGTATCCAGTTTCTCACCATTAAGTATGTTACCTGTAGCATTTTTTGGGTAGTTATCCTTTATCAAGTTAAAGAAGTTTCCCTCAGTTCCTAGTTTGCTGTAAGCTTTTATCATGAATGGGTACTGAGTTTTGTCATAGGGTTTTTCTGCATCAGTTGATAGCAATTTTCTTTTACCTATTGATCTGATGGATTACATTCGATGTTCTTAGAACGTTGGGATTACCCGTATACCTTGAATAAATCTTACTTGGTCATGGTGTATAATTCTTGGTATACATTGAATCTTCTTTGATAATATTTTGAGAATTTTTACATGTTGTTGATCAGAGACATTGGCCAGTAGTTTTCCTTTCTTGAAATGTCTCTATCTGGTTGTGGTATTTTATGGCCTCCTAGGAAGAGGTAGGAAGTATTCTGTTGGTTTCTCTGAGTTTTAATTTCAGTGATCATACTTTATTTTCAGATGTCCAATTTGAATGTGTTTGTAAATTTACCTGATTACTTTCTCATTTGTTTGCACATTTGCACAACTTTAATACTTAAATAATATAGTCTATCTATACAGATTCTCTGAGAAGCTTGCATCAACATGCATATTGTAGTTTTGGGTTGTGCACTGTTTGACAGCTTTATTTGTGGGAGTTTTTTATGATTGGATTTATGAGGTGTCTTTAAACAGAGGCATGTTCTTTGTCTATGCCGAGATTCCCATGGACGATAACAGTTCTGTTTCACTTTGTTTTGAATTTGTGAGGTCCTTCAAATAAGGCTAATACAAACAAGTCTTGTATTAATCCCCCCACTGCCACCCAGTTGGTAAGAATAATTTTTTCTCAAAAATTTCATTTTCAACAAAATGTATAGCTGTTGATGGGCTTCAGCTTAATACGATGTTCTCAAACTTTCCACCTAACCCGAGCTTTAAGCCTTTCTCATCTATTTTGACTCTTAACTGGTTCAAGAAAGTGGCAGTTTAACTTTTCAGCACCAGTGGTTGGTTATTACATAACCAATTTTCTTTAAACTTTCACCTAACATATATTTAAACTTGATATTTACTATAACTCATTCTCTCATGGTTGTGTGGAGGAAATTTGGTTTAGTTCCCTTCACCGCTAGAAAGTAAAATCTCTCTTTGCTTTATGCCTTTTCATTTGCTAATACATTGATATGTCTGTTACTATGTAACTGGTTCCTTAAGGATAATCCCCATGTCTGATTAACCTCACTATTTCCCACACTAATTACCTTTGTGGAAAATGGATACTACAAGAATGCAAGATTAAATATATGGCAACATTCTAAATTATACAATTTATATTCTGTTTTAGTTCTGATCTTTATAAATATTATTGGCTTCTTCCTACATGAAACATACTCAACTAGCTTTTAAAAATCACGTGCACATATTAAAAGCAATCATACTCCTGAATCCAAGTAGTGCTTGAGAGTTTTAAGCTTTCATGTTCATATACAAATTCTAATCATCTGACCCACAATCTCAATACTCAATCTCCATAATACTTTTGCCTCAGACATTTTCAGAAATTTTGTCTATTTTTAAGTTTGACTTTAGTCAGGGTTGAGATAAGCTTCCCCTCAGTATCGTTTACATTTTCTCCTTCCCCCAGAAAGGCCAAAGAATTACAAATACGTTGGAAAGTGAAATATCTCTCTGAGTTACTTAATAAAGAACAGAAGATCATACATTATACTGAACAATTTTGGAACATAAAGACTAGAATTAAGTTCATTTAATATACTATAAAAGATTAAAAGGAAACAAAAATAACAGGTAGTTTGAAGGTTGTATTTGTTTGGAAATATACTATCTTAAGGTTTTATTCTAATTTTAATATTACAATTCAAAATGTCTTGGCTCTCCCTGGAAGAGTACTTTGATGGTGTTACAGAAACACGTAGTTACACTTAATCCTGGGAAATCTTTGTCCTTTGAGAGTAACGTTATTTTCTTAATGGTCCAGAATATTCAGAGTTAAGTGTTGTGGCTAAGGTTGGTGATAGAGACGAGAAGCAAAATTTGGGTACCAAACTGATGCATAACAAAACTGGAAGGATAAAATTATTTTGTGATTCATAAAATTAAAAATAACCACATACATTAGAATTTTAATACTTAGAGAACCTGCCTTAAATACATAGACATTCTTTATTGCTTTATATTCTTTTGGGTACTCCTAGGACGATAGCGCGCGCCAAATTTGGCTGTGTAGTAGTCACTCATCTACTCATTCACTCATTATTTTTCAGTTAGATGTTTCCCTTTCAGTCTTACACTGTAGGTTTTTCATCCCCTTGGCTGAAAGCTTAAGAGGACCTGACCACTTGTGCTTCCTATGCCTAATTTGTGATGGGAAGAAGTTGCTTCTCTGTCTTCTGTTCCATTGCTTTGATGAAATGTAAGCTTTTCTGCATTTAGTTTGATCCTGTACTTTTTTAAAATGAGAGGCTTTTACCTTTTTCGTCTATAATTACTTATAAAATTAAATGAGAGTTTACTTTTAACAGAGGTTTAATATTAAGACCGAGTTTATCTTACCCTAGAATCTTATTCTAAACAAGATATGTCTGTCTCACTCCTTTGTAATATTTCCCAGCTAATCAAAATAGCTCTTATACGAGAAATCTTATTATCATTATATATATAGTTACTTGTATTGATTGCTCTATTAATGTTGATGTACACAAATATTTCTGAAAGACAAACTACTCTGGGTAAAATGAACTGTTTGTGGTGGGAGGAGGGATAACTACTTAGCAGGCATCATTTGAATTTTTTATGTGCATGTTGTAGTGTTTTACTCAAAAGGAAAGTAATCCATGAATGTGAACTAGTTACTAACTCAGTGGCCTCACAAATAATAGGAGATTTTCTGTTTCTGCCTATTTGATGTTCTTGTTTTAAACGAGGAACAAAATTGTTTCTTGCTATCTTAGATATTTTAGAAATTGTGTTCTTAGGAGCAGTATTGACATATTCAAAATGTTAGAACAACATTTTTAAAGCTAGTATTTTAAAAATTGTTAATTTAGTAAAATATGAAAATTATATGACCCTTTATGTAGAAGGGTTTTGGGGGACTATTCATTGAATAATTTCCAATCTAGGGTCTTAAATACCTAGAGTCCTTCAAGGTAGTACCTGGATGGAAAAGTACATCTAAAAGATAGAACTAAGAAATCTTGCATTTATACACACAGTAGCTCGAAGGCTAACTGGAATGCTGAGTGTGTGCACACCAGTTTTTTCAAGGCATTCTATGTCTAAAGGTATATACATGTCAATAAAACTATGGCAGGAAGTGAGAAGTATGTAGCATGGGCATGAGATAAAGCATTTCCAGGTGGTATCTACAAAAAAACCTGTTTACAATATGCACAAAACCGTTTGCTCCAGCATTAATTGCAGTATGTGGGAATGAGGTGCTTTCATTGAGTGTAAGTCAGATAAACTGAAATCAGAGGCAGTTAAAATATCACATTCTGCATGGTAGTTCATCACTGTATTAGGGTTTTCCAGAGAAAGAGCCAGTGGGTGTGTGTGTGTCTGTGTGTCCAGAGATTTACTTTGCAGAATTCACTTATACAATTAGGGAGTCTAAAAGCTGCAGTTCCAATGTGAAGGCCATCAGGAGGACACCTGGTGAAGAGCCGTTGTTGGAGTTTGAGGCTCCGAAAGCCCGTCTGCTGGCAAAGTTCCCTCTTGCTGGGGTAGTGTCAGTCCTTTGTCCTATTCAGGCCTTCAGTGAATTGGATGAGGCCTACCTACATTATGAAGAACAATCTTCCTTACTCAAAGTCCACTAATATCAGTGTTAATCATCCACAAACACCCTTGCAGAAATACACAAAATGTTTGACCACATACCTGGGCAGCATGGCCCAGCCAAGTTGACACACACAATTAACCATCTCAATCATGACCTTAAAAAAAAAAAAAAAAAAAAAAAAAAATTCATGAACAAAACAGATGAATGGGGTATATAATGTGAATTACCACCTTTGCATTCTTTAGGTCTGTGGTACCACTAATTTCTGTAATTCTAAGATTCGTTACTGCATGTGACTTACTGTCTTAGGTAAAATTGTAAGGGACATTCTCAGGGGCTTCCACTCTCTGCTTGCTACCATAATGTTCCTTACCCCACAGCTTTGGGAACCAATGTGGGAGTGCCGCTAGTTAAGTCTATCACTCCTGTGAATGCATTTATGAAGTTCCCATGTTCTGAGGGAAATAATTGCTAGATGGATCTGTAGAGATAGCAGAAACATTGTATGATGGACTTGGAATAAACATAATTTATCCCCTGGGTTCCATAAGCCCTCACTCTAATATGATAGTATTTCAAGTATTTTATTCCCAGTATTAGATCTTAATTCAAACAGTCTGAATTCTTTGTATTCTTTTTCCCAGTAAACGTGTAGTCTGGCACATGGCCCTGGAGCTCTTCGGGGAATATATGTATATACATTTTAAGAATATGTATGTACAGTGGTGTTGCAGAGAACCTCAACAGGAGCCAGGCTTCCATTCAGTCAATGGACTCACAAGTCTATGAACTGACTTGGTTGTAGAAAATGGGTGAGGGACAGCAATTTTCCACTGTGGTGACTTGTGTCAGGTTTCTGCTCACAATTTTTTTTCCATTTTTATCATTGAACAATACACTAGTCAGTTACATATAAATCGTGTCACAAGGAGCACCACGGTCTACTAGTCGTTGCCAAAAAGGCCTGTGGAGCAAGGTACCATGATCGCCAATGTAGTGTTGCTACTCATGATAGTATTTTACTTCGACTTTGCTTCTGATGCTTACCTGGCTTCTGTACTGCAGTCCCATTATCCTCCTTGATACCCTGGAACCCACTAAACTCCCATCTTCCACCTGTACTACAGAACGTAGCCACGTTTTGAGCCTTTCCTTGTTACTCTTTCCCTTTTCACCAATGTACTGTTTCACTGCTTTAATGGCTCTGGGTCCTCTGGGCTCCCCAAGGGACACAAATGAGGTGGTGAGTTCTCTAATAAATCTGTTCTAACTTTCCTATCATCGCAAACTTATGAACTTCATCAATACCTTAACAAACACCGTCCTAACACCTCTACTTCATTTGCTGCAGGCCATGATGGTGTGCAGGCTTCAAGGAATTGTCCCAACACACACATTTGGTCCAGGTGTTCCTGCCTGAACATTGAATTCACATGATGAGTAGGTACGGTGAGTCAAATTCTCCACTTATGGGGCTTCCTTGGTGGTGCAGTGGTTGAGAGTCCGCCTGCGGATGCAGGGGACACGGGTTCGTGCCCCGGTCCGGGAAGATCCCACGTGCTGCAGAGCGGCTGGGTCCGTGAGCCATGGCCGCTGAGCCTGCGTGTCCGGAGCCTGTGCTACACAATGGGAGAGGCTACAACAGTGAGAGTCCCGCATACAGCAAAAAAACAAAACAAAAAACAAATTATCCGCTTATCCAGCAGTATGTTGCCTCCCCCTCGACTCTGGACTAATGAACTGAATAGACTCCCACAGGTTTAACCTTGGCTCCTGCTCTAGTATATTAGCTAGGTACTGCAGTCCTTGGGTGTATAAACGATTTTCTCCCAAAGCAGAGACTGCACTTCTCCATTCAGATTGCGCTGAGACCTCACCCTTGTGATTAGCCTGAAGGCAAGGAAGGGTTGTAGCCTGGGATCTTGAGAAGAATAACATCTTTTTCTTTTTTTTTTTTTTTTGCTCTACGCTGGACTCTCACCTCTCCTGTTGCGGAGCACAGGCTCTGGACGCGCAGGCTCAGCGGCCATGGCTCACGGGCCCAGCCGCTCCGCAGCATGTGGGATCTTCCCGGACCGAGGCACGAACTCGTGTCCCCTGCATCGGCAGGCGGACTCTCAACCGCTGTGCCACCAGGGAAGCCCTAACATTATCTTTTGAAAAATCTAAGTAATATCCTTATAAATTGCCCAGGCAAGGGGAGTTGTGACTTTTCTCAGTGACCAAGGGCACTGCTTTTACTGACCCAGAGAATTCAGAGGAATTCAGGAGTTCAAAATTTGCAGGCTCATCTACTCAAAAGTCCCCTCATAGGACTTCCTTTCCCACACTGTTTATCGGCCATGACTTTGTTACAGGTTTCCCCACACCACACTTGGTTTCCTGTGCAGTTCTTCCACCTTTGCAATGAAATCTTAGGTCTGATTTTTCAGAGCCGTCTGCCTTTCAACTCAAGGAGATGAGAATATCTTCAAAATCTTTAGTAGAGGACCTTGGACTTTTATGGCTTGATTTGGGTTAGAGTTGGATATCCTGAGCCTATTCCTTTTATCTGAATGAAGGCTTCTAATTCATTTAACAGAAGCCAGATCTCTCCACAATTATCATTGCCCCTGTACTATTTAGAGGGCTACAAATAGCTAGTATTTAACCTTTATCCTACATTTGATCCTAATTAACCACAGGTTAAAAAAAAAAAAAAAAAAACTTAGTGCTTGCAATGTGTTTGCATGTCATGGATTATCCCCACCCTAAATACAACCAGAAATGGCAGCTCTTACTTTCAGACCAATGAGTAATCCAGCCCCCAGATCCTTCTTCAGAGTATGTCCAGTGTCCTGCATGTTTCCCACTGTCTTTAACCCAATTTGTCCAGAAGTCAGAACAAATAATTGTCCTACTAGTGTTATGAGGGACACTCCCAGGTAAGAAAAATAAAGGACAAATGAAATGAGGAAAGGAAATAGGGGAAGAGAATTTTAAAACCTACATATCCTGTGAAGGATGGGAAGCCCTGGTGTGGAGAATGCTGGGCTTTAGCTTCAATCTTAAAAACCTTTTAAAACGTTTAGAAATACCTACTACTTAAAGTATAAAGAATCCGGAACTCAAACGTTCATTAATGAAAACATTTTGTAATTGAAGATTTTACAAAGATCCTAGAGGGGAAAATGCAATATATCAAAAAATCATTGATGCTACCTTTTTGCCCTTCTGTTTGAACTTTATGTAACTTATAATTTTTCTAAGCATCTTGTTTTCTTGTATTGCTTACCCTTCACCCTACCGCAGGAATCCTATACCCTCCATCCTGCCATTGTATCAGTTACAGTGAACTTTAATATGATTATTTTTCTCACTGCTCTTGAATATTCTTTTATTTATACACTGTAACTGTACTACTGGATGTTTTAATTTCATCTCAAATAGCTCTTACACTTCGACTTTCATCTTGTTTTTTGCAATTATCCTCTCATTGTCATAAAATCTCTTCAGTCCTCTCTTCCTTTGCTCCTACTCAGCATGTCTTACATGGCACTGTCAATTTTGGTGGGAGTGTTAGGCTGACAATATTGTCCTCTCTCTTTTGTAACAATGGTTCTGAGTCACTGCCATTGGATCCCAGAAGTTTCTTGGGCACACTTTTTAAAATGTTTGGCTAAGTACTGCATATTTATCTTTAAAATTATACCTTTGTAAGAAATAGATGTAGCAGACTAGTGGGTCATCAAGTAAACAAATGAATCTCTAAAGAGAAGCTGGAAGTGCATGGCTATTTGACTTTTAACTTCTCTCTAAATTTTGCTTTTTCTTGCCTTTAAGTTTGACATTTTTCATGTTTTCTTCAGCCATTTTATCACTAAGCACTCAAAATAACTTACTGTTTTCCAGGCATGATATTAGGTCCCGGAGATGGAGTGGGTTGAGGGCAGATAGGAGGAGAAAAGAGTGGCAGCAATAAGGGATGCATATCTCTTCTTGAAATATTCTTATTTCATGAGCAAGGACAGCCCTGTTTAAAAACAAAACAAAACAAACAAAACAGTGATAATTGTGCTGATAGAAAATGACAGTGCAGCTCCTAAGTACAGTAAAGGGAACAACTACCTGTACTTTGAGGGGAATAGTCTCATCTTCATAAAGTTGACTTTGAAATAGGGTCTTGCGCAATGAGGACCACAAAAGGCAAACAACTAATAGGATCATCAACAGACATCTTGGCGACTCTTCATGCTCTGAATTTTCATTTTTGCTTTCTCTCTGTTCCCCTAATAAAGTCAAGGGGAAAAAAAAGTGATACTTTACAAGCAGGATATTCCTTCAACAAGGAGACTATAGCTTCCTTCCAGACTAATGAAGTGTCTGAATAGTCGTCTTCCTCTATTGCCACCCTTCTTGATTTGTTCTCTGTAGAGATAGAGTTATTCGCTCTCAGGGATGGCCAATTTAATAAAATAAACTTGATAGGCACATTACTCAGATCTTTTTGTGCAAAAAATATTTGCCTAGCTTCACAATGTTATGTGAAGAAAAGGTCTCTTCTTGGAAGATAAGTTTAGTCTTGAGAACCAAGAATGAGGATGAAAATCGAACTTGGCCTTTCACTGCTTACATGCCACAGTTTTAATTTTATTGTCATCCTGAGACCCCATGTTAAATATAACTAGCAAAGGATTTTGACACCTAAGTTTAATATAGTATTCCAAGGTGCATTGTTGAAAGCTAAATGAGAAATTGGTATAATCAAACTGCTCACCATATTGAATAAACTTCTTCTATATATAGAATTACATGATAAAGGGAAATAACTCTTTAGCTCAACCAAGTAATTTTTTTTAATAAAAGATGATTTTTTTGTGGTATTTTTAGGCTCTTGGGCTAATCTCCTTTTATATTTTCAGACATTTTCTGGTTTTCATAAGCAAATAGAACTCTCTGCATGGCTTCCAAATTCAGGATTTTCATGCATATAATCATTATTCATTCTGTCATTTACATTATAAAAAAGAATGAGTCAGCACATATTCATAGTTTTGCTTCACAGACCACTTTGCTTCAATTAAAACATTTTATGTTATGGGGGACTCGTATGAGTTTTTACTTCTAACTTTATTGTGCAAATATCTTTGTTTCCAGGCATGGATTGGGAAAAACAACATGGGTAGCATTAGAGCTTAGATGTCTGTCAAGACATTAAGGGATTTATGTGAGAAACTTTTCAGCCTTCGTGCTGACCAAATTGTACTCCAGGAAGCTAAAATCTATGGGGGAAGTTTGGGGGTGCAGTAGTTTGGAGACGTGCAATTGAAAAAAAAAAGTGTGTTTCCCTTCTGTAGTAAGAGTACACATCAGGAAGAGCCAGGTGAAAGGTCAGAGCAAGCCTCAGGAGTGCATCCCTTTGGGAGTTGATAAGCAGCTATTGAACCCTGCACTTTTTCTGTAAGTTTATTTTTGCAGCTAGTATGAAGAGTGAATTTTTCTTAAAAAATTAATTCCACACAATTTAATTGATGTCCTACATGCCACTCAGTAATGTACATCTTTTCAGCCATACACTGACTTTGTACATCCCTCAGGTCTGTCTACTTGCCAAGTTGTAATACATGTAATTGTCCATGAATTCATCTCTTTCATTCATTAAATAGGCATGTGTTGAATACTGCCCATCTACTTAGCTGTTTTGCCGAGTGCTACGTATTATCAAAATGAGTAAGGGGCTTCCCTGGTGGTGCAGTGGTTGAGAGTCCGCCTGCCAATGCAGGGGACACGGGTTCGTGTCCCGGTCCGGGAAGATCGACATGCCGCAGAGTGGCTGGGCCCGTGAGCCATGGCCGCTGAGCCTGCACGTCGTCTGGAGCCTATGCTCCGCAACGGGAGAGGCCACAACAGTGAGAGGCCCGCGTACCGAAAAAAAAAAAAGAGTAAGGACTTGCTTTGAAATTGCCTACAGCCTAGTGAGGAAGATGAGCACATAGTCAAGTTATTTTAGAAATAAGGTACAAAACGGTGATTTTTGCTTGTGGGGCAAATCTCCTAAGTACTTTTCTAGAAGCACAATATTCAGCCTGTGAAGGGGAAACATGGGAGAGGGTAAGGATCCAAAAGGCTTCTCAGGCTTCAATACATAGTAGTTCTATTGTCATTCAGTTAATATTGTTTTTAAATTAAACTGATATTTCTAGTTATTTACATTAAAAAAAATTCAGACATAAAGGTTGTTGGTTTGTGTGTTATCCTCTTATTACTGGCTTTCAACTTATTTCCATTGTATTGAGGGAACATAATTTGTAGGATTTCTATGTCTTAACTTACTAAGGCTTGCTTTTTGAGGTAAATCTGGTCTGCATTAACTTGTACATGAAAATAGTGTACATGCTCTTCAATATCTCCCCTCTGCACTTGTCTTTATTCCTCACTATTCTAACATCCTCCTCACCATTTCACTAAGATTCGTTTTATCATGGTTACCCATGATATCTATGCTGTAAATAAAATGACAATCCCCAGGGACTTCCCTGGTGGCGCAGTGGTTGAGAGTCCGCCTGCCGATGCAGGTGACACGGGTTCGTGCCCCGGTCAGGGAAGGTCCCACATGCTGCGGAGCGGCTGGGCCCGTGAGGCATGGCCACTGAGCCTGTGCTAAAAAAAAAAAAAAAAAAAAAAAAAAAAAAAAGACAATCCCCAGTCTTCATCTCACATGACTTATCAGCTAGAGTTGACACAGTTGAACATTCTCTGCTATTTTAACCAGTTTCCACTCAGCTTCTGGAACACCACTCTCTAACTTCCCTGCATACCTCACTAGCCACTTCATTCTTTGCTGGTTTCTCTTCACTCTTTGAATCTCTAATAAAAGTTGAAGTACCCAAGGCTTCAGTCCTTGGACCTCTTTCTTTCCAAACCATACTCACTCCTTATCTCGGGGCTTTTTAGTAACATCTGTGTTCTAATTACTTAGAAATCTACATTTCTAGGCACTGCCCCCCCCCCCACACCAATCTCATGTACGTTTACCTAGCTCTCTATTTGACATCTTCATTTTAGATGCCTAATGGGCATTTGGAAATGACCAATTTTACAATGGATCCCTTTAATTCTCTCTAAGCCTTGCTTCAAGTAGATGCCAACATTGTTTTCCCTATTGTGATTAGATGTGAAACCATGGGATTGTTCAACGTGGGATATTAGATGAAGCACCTGTTGGCAAATCCCATCTTTTCTGTCTTCAGATACATCCATATTCTAACCATTCCTTGCCGCCTCTACTGTTTCTGCTCTAGTTCAAGCCACGTTCATCTCTTTTCTAGATTGCTGCAGTAGTCTTCCCTGCTTCTGACTTTATTCCCTTACATTCTCTTCTCAAAATCCAGCCAGAGACATCCTGTTCGGTTTCTACTCAGAGTCCTCCATTGGTTTGCCATCTCATTTGGAGATGTATCTCTAATGCCTGTGATAACCTACTCAGTTTTAGATAATGTCTCATTACTCTCCGACTTCCTCTTCTATTCTGTCTCAATCTGTTCCTAACAAATTGGATCTCGTGCTGGTTTTTATTTTATTTTTGGCTGCGCTCGTTGCTGCACGTGGGCTTTCTCTAGTTGCGGCGAGCAGGGGCTACTCTTCATTGCGGTGTGCGGGCTCCTCATTGTGGTGGCTTCTCTTGTTGCAGAGCACGGGCTCTAGGCATACAGACTTAAGTAGTTGTGGCTCGCGGGCTCTGGAGCGCAGACTCAGTAGTTGTGGCACATGGACTTAGTTGCTCTGCGGCATGTGGGATCTCCCCAAACCAGGGATCGAACTGGTGTCCCCTGCCTTGTCAGGCAGATTCTTAACCACTGTGCCACCAGGGAAGTCCTCATGCTGTTTTTTAAATGATCTAATCTCGGAGACTTTGTCCTTCATGTCTCCTGTGCCTAGAATGCTTTCTCCCAGTTATCCACAGCGCTGTTGCCCTCATTTCCCTCAGGTCTTTACTCAAATTTTGACTTTGTAAGAATTTGCCTGACTCTTTATCTATGAAATTGCATATACTTCAATTTTATACAAAGTTACTGATTAAAAATTTTCCAGTTAAAAAAATTGCAACTTTCCTCCTAGACGTTGCTTATAGACTTTTGATTGTTTTTGGCCTTAGCATTAATTGCTATGTTATTTACAATGTATCTCATTAAATTTGCCTTCTGTACTAATTTAATCTTCATATGAAAAAGCAATTTTTTTAACTGCTATATTCTAAGCACCAAAATTAGTGCTAGCTTATGGTAGACACTGACTAAATACTTGTAAGAATTAGTGAATGTTTTATTGGATTTGATACCTAGCTGCGCACACTGAAACAAAGGAGTATGCAGGAAGTTTATGGGGAGTGTTTTCGGGATCAACATCTGTCAGAGAAAGGGGAAGAAGGTAGGGGTAGGCAAGCAAAGTGGGCTTCACTGCGATCTCCCAAAAGCCTCAGCCAACAACCCAGGGAGCTGTCCTGCCTTGTGACTACAGACCAGACCTTTACGCTTGGCATCCGCTAATCAGGGGGTGTAAAGCTGACCTTGAGGGAAGCTTTGGTGACACAGCACAACCAGCTTAGGCCAGTTTCGAAGTGGGATGAGAACTGGGGCTGACATTTGACAGCATTCGTAGCAGCTGGGTGGAAAGGTCTGTTCATTCTCAAAGGGCATCCTTCTCGTGTGTACTGCAACACCTACCAAGTAGGCTATGGCCTTCAGGCTGCCTCCGTGCCCTAGGAGGCGCTTCCTCCTGGGGACTGCACAGTTCCTGTCCCTCCTTCAAGTTCGCACTCAGATGCTACTGTCTCAAAGAGGCCAACCCTCTCTCTTTCTAGTTCAAGTTGAAACAGCCCCCTCCCCCATATACTCTCTCACAGACCCATGCCTTTTAATATGGTGTATTTGCTTAATTTCATGTTTTCTGTTTCTTCCAACTAGAAGACATCCTCCAAGAAGACAGATTTTTTTGTCTACTTTCTTTACTGAAAAATTCACAAGCGCTTAGGACACTGCATATAATATTCCAAATACTTGTGGAATGAATAAATGAAATGAAATGAATTTCAGGTTTCTGACTAAGTTGGCTTTGATATTTTTAGTACTAGAACTTCTACAGAGTGATGATAGTCCTTTGGATTTCACTGATAGAGATGGAAGGCTGAAGCAGAGCCTGCAGTGCAGCTCTGTACACGGAGAATGTACTCCAGGACATATTTAAAAGCAACTAGGGGAAAAAGAAAACACACAAAAAACAAAAAAACAAAAGAAATGAACCCTGCCTATTAGGACACCCACCAATTTGTTGAAAGCACAAATTTGGTTCCTTAAAGGCTGACTTAGCTCTAAAGTCATGGGTGTAGTTTCATATTGTGTTAGGGGTGAAGAGACTTGACCTAGGCTAAGAGGCTAACAGTCTGACATCAACCTTCTGCCCCAAAGTTAATGCAGGGAAGATGCGATGAAGCAGGTTGCCACCAGAGGACACTGTGGGACCTCTTTCTGATGTTTAGCTTTCCAGAATGTATAGGATTGCAGGAAGCTGGGCCCAAACGTTTAAAAAAACCTAAACAGAGAGGAATATTTTGCTCATGTCATTAATGACTGCTTCATTTTGAAAACACAGTATAAGAAAGAATGTGTTGAACTGCAGTTGGAATAATAAAAATGGTGAAGGCTGATAGAAATTTCACAAAGATAACAAGGGATATTGGGTATCTAAAAGATACTAAACCCACTCATAATTTTTAAGACTGCTGGTGAGAGCGTAAATTTGTTTGATTCTCAAGGAGGGTCATTTGTCAATCTATTTGAAAGTTACAAATGCATTCACCTTTGACCTCCCTCTACATACTTGTAGGAATGTATCCTACAGATGGGGGGGACCTGTGAGATACTAACTTACTTATACTAAGTCATTTACTATAGCCTCTTAATAACAGTGAAAGTTTTGAAAAACAAATCTTTGGGGAGTCTGGTTAAAGAACTTACGGTATTTCAGAACAGAAGTACATGAAGTTGAATATGATGAAGATACTGTTTATTTGCTGGTATAAAAGACCTCAAAGTTACTTTGGGTGGGAAAAAAAGGCTCATAGCAGTGGGTAAGGCATACAGTTTTTTTAAGGGGGGGTGTGGAGTGAGAATACACATACATAACTGTATTTGCAGGAAGAAATTTAGCAAGGGCACACAGATGCCAGTAAATGTTGTCTTGTTGATGGTGACAAATGGAAAGGGATGGAAGCAAGTGGGAGTGAGACTTTGTCCTTTATACCATTTTGTGAGACTTAGACTGATGCAAATTAATGACCTATTCACAAAGCAGAATGTATTTAATTGGAGGGGAAAAGCTTTTGGTTACTCATTGAGAGAATGTTGGCATTTCAGCTGGCTGTTTCATTACTCAAATGCATCAGATACATAGAGGTGTTTGTAGTCGGAGTTAAGTAGTTTTTTGAGTTACTGAATAAATTCAGTTAGGACTAGTGCTTCTGGCACACTTGAAATGAATGAGGTGAATTTTCCAGCAAGGCTGTCCCAGGAAAAATGACAAAGTTGTTTGGATTTTCCTTTGGGGTCTCTTCAGTTTTCTTGACTTTCTTAGTCCGCACCATGAGCAGTTGGTTACAGGTTGGTTACAGGTTATGGGCAAAGAAGGAAGGAGTTACTGTGCCTTTTCCTTACATTGTAACAGACTTGATTTATTCACTTAATATTTATTGAGTATCTACTAAGAATCTGACAGTGCACCTCCTTCTGAGGACACAGATCTGTCAGACCTAAGCTTTTCTTTCCCTCAGGGAGTTCACAGTCAACTAAGAGGACAAGCATGGTCTAATTGCTTTGCGGAGTGATGTGTGTCATGGAGAAACAGGGCATGTTTCCCCTTTCCTGAGAGAGACCAGAGAGAGCCTTCACATCATATTACAGACTTGAAAATCTGAGTAAGAATTTTCTAGGCAACAGGGGTTGGCATGGTTGGGAGAGAAAAAATTCTTAAGTAGAAGGGAACACACTTAGGAAAATCAGACTTAAACACATGGACTGTTGGAACAAGGGCTGACGACTTCAGCGAGACTGTGTGTGTGTGTGTGTGTTTCCATTTTGGGAGGAATTACTGCCACTACTGCTAATTTTAAGTACTTGGTATGTGCTCTAGCTACACTATGCTGTCTAATCGTAACACAAATCTGAAGTACAGATAATGATACTGAGAAATTTAAAAAAATAGGTTATTTGTCTAGAGTTACACATGTAGGTAGAGCTATTGTGCTACCTGGGACTCCCAAGGAAAGATCACTGCTAATCTCCAGGAGGCCTTCTCTGCATGCCTGACTCCTAGGTGACAGTAACTGTTCTGTGTTCTTGTCCCTGCAGGCCTGGGGTGAGAACAACTCACCTTCCCTTGTGGTTTCCTTACATACCACCCACTGTTTTGTAAATAAGTTTTTTATTAAAGTCTCTTCAAATTATCCTAATTTTAAAGTGCCATCTGTTTTCAGTTGGCACCATATCAACATTTAGGAAGTTATTATCTAAGTGAGAGCTGATGAAAGTCTATTGTCGCAGTAGTTTAAGACATGAAAGGGATGGGATGGATTCCAGACAGAGAGGAATCTGAATTTTAAGAGGACTTCAAGGAAAGAACAATCATTCTTAAGGTTTGGGTTCTATAAAGGAATCCAAGGAGACCTTTCTTGCATGTTTGCCGTTGCACTACCTAGACAGAAACTCTTAATCCAAGTGAATAGCAAGATAGGCCAAAACAGGTGGTTGCTAAATTGACCCTTGAAGACAGGGTTTGCATGTATTGAAGTACATGGAGCCACGTTATTCATTCACAGAGGGTGGTGCCAGGTATCAGGTGGTGAGTCAAATAAGCAATTAGTGCCAAGAAGGTATAGCAAGAAGAAAGAGAGAGCCCTGGCAGGTAGATCAACCTGCTCAGCCCTGGTTCTGAGGGTTTGGCTAGTCAGTGAGCAGCAGAGGAAGGTCAGCAAATAGCAGGAGCCCCATCTTGAGATTAAGTTCAGGGTAAACTCCAGATCTCGGGGAAGGGGTCAAAGGCAAAGCAAGTGCTGGCTGGACAAACGGCAGCACAATTGGCATACTGCTGTATCTCTTGGATGTTTCCTTAAACCTCCCGATTGTGCATTGGACTGGAGTATGGCTGAGAGCACTGGGGAGATTAGGTGGCTCTAATTGTGGGGACTCGAAGGTCCTAACACACCCCATTCACAAAGGCAACTCAGCTCTGAGATTTTAATGAAGGCTGTAATTTTATCAAGTAGTTGAAAGGTCTATTTTCATCTTGTGTTCCAAAGCAGCCACACCCTGGTGCATTTGAGGAAACATGAGTGTTCTTCGTCAATGTCTCTCAATTTGAAGAGTTTAAAATAGGGCAGGCATCAAACTGATGGAATTGCATTATTAAATTCTGTTTCCTACTGAGATTCCTTTTTGTGGTGGGGAAAAAAAGGAATTCTGAAAATGAAATATTTTCAACATTAGCTTCTTCCTGGGGTTTAAAAATGTATTTTGACTTATAGTCTCTGAGAACAATATATAGAAAATGGCTTCCTAAATTAACACATCAATTAAGCCAAATGGAGAGTAATAATTGCACTAAAATAATCTTTTATAAGGAACATTTTATAGGAAATAAAATGTCCATGGTCCCTTTGACTCACACAGGTGCTATATTAATCACTGAGGTGTGAATTATAGAGGTGAAGAGTTTACACTTCTTTCCTTTGTGTTGAGCATTCTGATAAATGAGAGTCTAATGTGACAGGAAAAGATAACGCAATGAATATGTTATTATGATGAAGGAACATGAAAAAAATGTGACTGACACTGTATTTTGTTCCAGGTGGGAATAAAAAGCAAGCAGTTCCTGGCCCATGATAACTCTAGTTAAGGGTGTCTGACTGATGGCATGTTGGCACCAGCATTGAAGGAAATGATGGGCTTCAGGTCCAGGTGAGTTCAGTTCTCCAAGACATAGTATGTGCATCTTTCGTACTCCTATATACACACAGTTCATAAAGTAACTCCACTGAGCCTTTTAAGATATCGGGCTATGGCATTTCTTTAAAAGATTATAGTAGTTGTAAAATTCTGTAGTGCTTTAAAGTCATTGGATATTCTTTCTCTTCTTTTTAACTTTAAGTAATAGAACAGGTAGTTAAGGATGGGTTTCTTTCTGAAATGAGGGTCAATGCCTGAAGTATAAGTAGAATAAAAGATAAAACTGCATATAGTACTTGGGGGTAAGGAGGGAAGGCTATTTCTGTGTGACCTAAGTGGGAACACAGAGTTACATATTAAGAATTTCAAACTGACACATTGGTTCAGACCCTCCTTAATGGCAGGCACCTAAGGGCTGAGTTACCCTTAAGGACCCTGAATTTTGTCACTTGCAGAGTCATGTCATTAGAACAGGCAGATAATCCAGTAATTCAAAAGAATCTTTGATTTCTGGTTTTCAAGAGATCAAAAGTAAAGGTCAAATACACCTTTTGTTGCACAGGTTCTAATTACAATCCTCCCTGCGTCTGTACCTTCATGAATTCATAAGCCAGAATGTATATATCACCTAGACACATGAATATAAAACTCATGTGGGTTGACTAGAGTGATACACTATAGTTTTCAGGGGCAGAATATATTTTATACAATTTAATTTAAAAAATTTTATACTTTTTAAAACCTAGATACTAGGACCTATACACATCTTATTTTAATTTATATAGAATATCTGCCTTCCACAAATTCAAAGATTAGTAAAAAAGATAAGCCAATCCCAGAATAGTATGGCAAGTGCTATAAAAGAGAAACATGCAATAAATACTTAGTCTATTTATCAAATATATTAATAAATAGCAATTCTATATCTAGTGATTTAATGTAAGAAAATAATTATGGATGTATGAAAAGATTTAAAGGATATTTCTCAGTTTGTTGTAATATCAGTGAAAATAATGAACAGCCCAAATACTTAATTGGATAGTATTTATCAAATAGATTTTTTTCAAAGAGTGAAATTCTATAGATCTATTAAAACAGTTAGTTTAGAAGAATATTTATGATATGGAAGAAGGAGCAGGTATACTTTTAAAATTGAAAAAGCAGATTAAACATTCTTTATAGATAACATTTGTGTATTTATAGAGAAAATGATATAGAAAAGAGACATACATGATTTTTATTCTATTTCTTTTGAACACTTTTCTGATATCTTCACAATGTATATTGATAGTCAGAAAATACAAAACTTAAATCATCGAAGTTTTTCATAAGAAAAGGTATTATAGAAAGTGGTCATGAAAAAATCATCACCATGTTTTCCAGAGATTAAAAAAAAGAATGAGGTTACAAAACAGGATGGAAGTAAAATCCTGTATGTGTTTAAACATAATGGCATGTGTATATAGGTTACTATATGTATTAGTTGATAATAAGAAAAAAAATCTAACTTTTTTGTTTAAGTAAATGAGTTTTAGATAATGAAGACAATTGATTCCTATTTAATTAAACGTGTAAAGATGCCAAAGAAGGGATAACATTTGAGTAGGGTTTTGAAGGCTAAATATATGTAAATGTGCTTTCATTAGTATTGATAATAACTAAGTTTGACTAGTTGAAATGAATAAATGTACATATGCTCACTTACCTTATTCTAATTTTCATTTTGTAGAAAATTATCCCATAAATGCTATACATTGAGTAAATCTGTATGTTAACATATTTGTTGAAAGTTAGCATTTAGTATATCAAATTGATTATTCTATCATTTATCATACACTTTGTAAATATCACTGCCTTTTAAAATAATGCATCATTGTATAAGTAGTCACAACAAGAAAATATTTGTCAAATCTTTCAGTTACTCTCATTACCATATTATTCAATTCTTAATTTTTCTGACTTCAGTGACGCATAAGTAAGTTGTACATTTATCTGAAAGTTGAAATAATGTTAATTTTTCATGTGAACATCTTAAAAAAAAAAAAAAAACTTTATGAAGAATACTGGTAGTGTTCTCTTTCAAACTTCCCTGTATCTATCTTCCCCATAGACTGTTTCTCTAGGTCCATCCTTTGCCCTTTTTATTCTTACTGCATATTCTGCTTGGGTGATCACACTGACACCCAAGGCTTCGATATACCCAAATGTATAACTCTATATGAACCCATAGTCTACTTGGTCACTAGCTCAATATACCAAATGAATCACAGATAATCCTTTTCACCTATGTTTCTCACCTCGTTCCTTCAGATTCCTTTCCAATGGGATCTCCTCTTTTCACCCTCCCCAGTATCAAATCTGAAAAAGCAAAACCCTGCTTGAAAGGCAAGAGTATATGTGAAGGGCTGTCTAGATCGACTGAGTAGGCCTGACTGATCCCTAATAGACAGGAGAAGGGGCAAGTTTGTTTTTATCAACATAGGAAAAGGGAGAAAACTTTTTACCATCAACGAATGTACTCTTCATTATTGATCTTCTGTGCTTCTATCCCCAATATGCACATTATAAATGTGTGAACTGACGTTAAGTGGAAACTAGACGAGGGGCAGAAAAACTCAATGGTAGTTCAGTCATCAACATATCAACATGGGTGTGGGGGACAGATATAGTATAAACTGACGTCGGTTCATATATTTACCCTGCCATGAATGAGTTACGAAGCCCAGAGCATAACATTCTCTTTAAGCCTCTGAGGCTGAAATTACTCGTTGTTATAAATTGTTCCCATTCTGTAAGTCAACTAATAGAATGTCTGTGGAAGCCTTTTATAAATGTTTAAGCACTTTGCAGGTGTCAGCATTGATTGATTGCTACCAACTCTAAAATTATTTTACTTAGCAAAGCACACACAAATGCATATATGTATATATGTGTATACACACACACACACATATACATATACACACACAAACATTATAGAGACTACTTCTACTTGTTCCTGTGCAAAATGTCTTTGCTTTTCAGTAAAGTATCTTTAAGTATTTGCAGAGAAAGTTCCCTCCTTCTCATTTTACTATATATGGCCTGCCCGTGAAATCACCATGGTTCAGTAGTTTAGGATGTGTTCTCTTTGACCTTTGATCTCAAAGGGAATTCAGCTGTGGACAAAATCCCAAGATAATGAGCTTCGCAACACCAAGCAACTGTCTTTTATGAAACCCACTCACAAAGTAAATGTGGTACAAAAATTAAAGACACAGAATATTAAGATAACATTGATTCATCTGGAAATTATTTCAAACCATATAATATTAATAATACTCCATGACTTGAAATTTAAGCTGTAGCTAACATCATATAGCAACAAGAATTATTTAATATTGCCAACAACTGTAGTCATGTTGAATATTTAAGCAGTTGAAATTACATTTACTGAAGTACTATAATGAGGATATTTTGCAAACTATAATAAAATATTGTAAATTATCACAAGGTGAGAACTTTTTCATATGAATCAGTGTTCATTAGTCATTCATGAATATATAGCTAAGATAAATCAAAATATATGTTGATCACACTGAAACCACTTAGAGTGTCAAATAATGTGTAGTAAAATTTGGGAGAATTAGATCACTGCAAACCAAAAGTCTAAACCAGGCTTATTCTGTCCTTTATTCACATTTCTCAAGAAAATGTGAGTTACATGAGAATACGTCAGAGCTGGGAAAAAAGGCACTGACTCTCAGTGATGGTTCTCAATAACCAAGAGTTGAAATGATTCACACAATTTTAAGCATCTGCTATGGACATTGTATTTCCCTAGACCTGTGGGGTATATAGACATCAATAAAGTATTTCTGCCTTCAAGTGACTATCCTCCAGGAAAGGAGATATGCTCTATATGCAGATAGTATTAAATATTATCTTATAATGCAGATACATACTATGTATAGTGAGGTAACTTATTAGTGTTAGATGCCAAAGATAATGAGCGATCAAGAGCAGATTGTTTGCCGGAAGACAGTTACATTTTGACTTGTGTTAAAACACCTGTGAAGACTTCGTGAAGCTATCTTGAATCTGATATAAATAACAGGGATGATGCATGTCAGGCATTGTGGATGGAGGGAACAATATCTGTATACATAACAAATAGGTAAGGACAGTTAGCAAGCCTTTTTTTTAATAAAGGGTAGTAGTATTGAAAAGGATGGTGATTGATTTTGGTGGACTTCAATGTTAGCCCAAGACATTTATTTTTATGGTCCTTACCTATTATGTTTGTTTGTTTAAAATTAAACACTTTAAATTTTTTTCTAAGCTTAATTTGGAAATTATATTTTATACCCATGGAGCGTATAATTGTTATTACCAATCTGATGTTCATAGCAGCATTTAAATATCAGTTATAAGCAAAATTGACCTCCAAAGTTTATTTTATATGCCATAACACTTTTTCTACAACACTCAATTACATGTGATTTTCTACAGTAAACATTAGTCTCAAGGTTACAAAGCAACAGTACTTGCAACTTTTAAAATTAATCTTGGAAAAAATGTTTCCTGTAATATACCATTCACACAAAACAAATAGAACTCAAATTTGTGAGAAATGTTAATGTTTATTTTAATCTATACCTTTTCATCGTAACATGTAGATAGTAATCTTTATCTTTCTAAGCAAAGACTGGTGGGTTAAACCATAGTTTTGTCTTCTCAGAGCACTTGAGTCACTTTCTTAAACCTGTAAGAAATTAAGTCATTTTTTCCCTCATTTCCTGTTCTCATTCAGCATATATTTGAAGTAAAACATTTTTCTGAGTCCTAAGAGTCTTCTTTCATATCCTCTTTTATATATATATTTCTGCCCATTCTCTTTTTACACTCACTTTTTCCCCTTGGCCAATAAAAAAAATCACTATTTTTCCTTTTTATCATATTGTTTCCATAGTAATTCTTCTAAGATGTAAGTAGTATCTTATAGTTACTGTTCCCCTAAAAAAATGGTATTTTATTTATACTGAGTTTTTGAGTGGCAGAATATTACAGTATGTAGAAGTATGAGATAAGAGTTAGAAACACGAAGCTGAAAAACTTAGAAGTTGGAGCCTGGTATTTAGATTTGAAATTTCTTCCCACTAGTAATCATTTAACATTAAAATGAAACAGATGAAGACAAAAGCAAGAAAAAGGTGCTAGTATAAAATTGTTTTGAGACATGGACGTTGGAAGACAGGAGGATAAAGATGAGTGAGAAGGAGTTACGTCAGATTATTGAAGAGAAGTAGGAAAGTTTAGAAGTTAAAAAAATCCAGGGGTCAGTGTCATCTACTAGATGGTGGAAAAATGATAAAAGCCCAGTAAACTCAGTATTTCTGTTTAATAAAAATGAAACATTTTTTTAAAAAATATTTGAGATAAAATATAATTTTCTGGTTATGTAGAAAGGTAAATCAATCCCTTTCAAAGATCTCCTGTATATACCTCAGATACAGATACCTGATGTAAAGACCTCAGATACAGGGGGCTTCCCGGGGGCTTCCCGGGGGCTTCCCTGGTGGCGCAGTGGTTGAGAGTCCGCCTGCCGATGCAGAGGACGCGGGTTCGTGCCCCGGTCCGGGAAGATCCCACATGCCGCAGAGCAGCTGGGCCCGTGAGCCATGGCCGCTGAGCCTGCGCGTCCCCGCAGCGGGAGAGGCCACAACAGTGAGAGGCCCGCGTACTGCAAAAAAAAAAAAAAAAAAAAAAAAAAAAAAGACCCCTCAGATACAAAAATGTCAACAGTTGCCCTCCTTTCCCCTGAGATCCATGGCAGATGCTTGAGATGACAGACTATGCTGAAAACTCAGACCTTGAAAATAGTAGATATTAAATATACACAACGTATCTCTTGTAGAGGGAAAGATGCAGATTCCTGTTTGATAAGGCAATCTTCTTTAATCTTAATAAATGAGAAGAATTTTCTCACATAGAATAAGTGATCTTCAACAGTAAAATTTGTGATCATATCTTACATGTGTGATCGTCTAATTCTTTTTGTTGTAATCTGCTGTAACAGTTGACACCATCTGTAATTTAGACTAATACATACTATTCTCTAAGATCAGAGGTATTGGTAGTCAACGTTGGCTACTCAAATTACAGTAAACATTGGACCTGTGAAAACTCTGAAATTTTGTGGCTAACAGATAAATAGCATCTATTCAGGGTGGGCAGGGGCAGAATGTGCTTCATTTTCAAATATTTTTAACAATGGAAACAAGTTAGTTTTACAAACCTTAGATATGTGACATTCTTACCCTTGTACTAAACCCCACAAAACTTTAGCTTTCAAATTTGTCTTAGACCATGAATCTTAATTTTTAAAGCAATTGTTTTTAGAAATGAGAAGGCAACAAGAACATTTTGTGGGTTCTTTGAAATTCCTTTTGCTAGGAGATGGTTTTCCTTTCAGAAGTGTCACAACATCACAACACTGGACAATGTTTCTTTTTAAAACATCCACACAACTCAGGAAGGGAACAGACGTTTCTGTGTAGTCTTCAGTGCACATTATTGTTGAAATGGTTGAAGCAGTTGTGGAGCTCTAAGACTTACTCTTAATTTTTTCTAAATAGGAAAGAAACTCATCATCTAGTAATCAGACAGTATTAAGAGGCTCATAACAGCAACAGAATCACATCATCTTGCTCCACACCTGTCTGTGCTATAGTCACATTCAGTGGAAAGAATAAGGTTCAACTCTTACTTGTTTATTTTGGTAATCACCTTACTTATTTTCAGTGTATGTTTATAGTGTTATCTTGACTTACCAAATCCAAACGTAACAACTCTCTACTATGATACTTATAGACAATTTAGGACAGCCATTGATCACAGGACTTAACTTTGCACTATCCTCTCAATGTGTTGTATCAAATCGTTGTGTTGAGCTCAGTATTCGATGTTTACTTTATTATGACTGTGTAAGTACTGCTTTCAGGTTTACAGTTTTTTAGCATAAGAGCTTTGTTTTTCTTGAAGCTTATAAGATTACTAATGGGTTCAAATTTCAAGCTCACAAATTAAAATATTTGTGAAATTCCATTATTTGGAGATTGGTGGAAAGCTGGAGGAATACATTCTGTTCCCATCTATCTGGTTGTTCTCTATGCCTCCCTGTCTGTTTTCCTATGAATTTCTCATTCCTGGACTGCACTTACTACTCCTTCTTGATTGAGTGAATCCCTCACTTCTTTTTTTTTTTTCCCCAGAAACACAACTTCTAATAGCTTTCCCCTGCAAAAAGGAAAAAAGTATGAGAAGTACAAATTTTGGATCCACACTTGTCTTCAGAGGGCTTACTTCCACCCTTCCATGTGATTGATATTTGAGTACATGCTTTAGTATCCGAGATGAAAATAATTCTCCCTCATGATTATGAAAATATCACTCTAATGCTAGTCTGTTCTCTTTTCATTTGTAGTGGCTTTTGTTTTTCTTTTCTCTTTGTAGGAACCTCTTATGATTATTAAAATTCGTGATGGTGTGCCTTGATATGGAATTAACTTCATTTTGGAAAGTGACTTCTGTGCTAAAAAAAAAAAAAAAATGTGCGCAATTTCTTTGATAGTTTCACCTTATCAGCTATCTTTATATTATTAGTCAGCTATTGGACCTTCTGGATTACTCTTTTCCTATCTTCAAATTTTCAACTCTCTTTTTTCTTGGTTTCTCTGTTCTGGGAGATTTCTTTGACTTTATCTTCTAACTGTCTATTGATTTTTTAGAAAATAGTTGGATGTGGAACAAAATTAAACATAAGGAAAGTTGTGGAAAAAATACAAGGAACACCTCAATACCTCTTACCTATAGTTAACATTTGCCTCATTTCTCAGTAATACAAACATACTATCTCTATGCTTTCTTTAATCATATGAGAGTAGGTTGTATATATCACTTTCCTTCACCTCTAAATACTCTAGTGTGTGTTTCTGAAGAACAAGGATAATCTCTCACATAATTGAAGTAGGGTCATCAGCTTCAGTAAATGTGTAATTGATAAAATACTTTGGAACACCAGCAGTAGATTATATCAATGTTATCAACTGCTGTCCGCCAATTCTTCATAATATTTTTTTTCCCTCCAGTATGGGATCCAGTCTGGATCCCATATTGCATTTGGTTGTGTTAAAAGGTAAACTGAGGCATGTTAAAATTTTAAGTTTATTTGAGGAAAAAAAACTATATGTATTGGGCACCACCAAACAGGAAGTGGTTAGCCATGCTCCATGGACAGAAGCCGGGGAGAGACTTGATAAAGGCAGATGCAAAGTAAGGAGATAATTGATTAGCCATCGCCTAAAGCCTGGTTGGCTGTTTGGTTGCCTTAGGTTTTGATTTTGTAATCTTTGAGGCATTTACAGGGTTGGATTGTGGTTTGCTTACATAGACCTTCATGTCATTAGAGCCACCTCAGTCTTACGGCCTTGTTGTAAAATTAATAGTTATCATGTTCTGCAGCCCCTTTCAGTTTAAAACATTGCCTCAGCCTTCCTTTCACGACAATGTCTTTTTTTTTTTTTTTTTTTT
>NW_020185324.1:9581852-9672449 GCF_003031525.2 Neophocaena asiaeorientalis asiaeorientalis | reverse complement strand
CCCTGCATCGGCAGGCGGATTCTCAACCACTGTGCCACCAGGGAAGCCCGACAATGTCTTTTTTAATAATAGTCTCCCTTTAAGAAAAGTTCTTATTTTTGGTTCATTGTGCCGTTTTTAAAATTTTATACTTTTAATTTCCAGTTTGTTTTACTTACTACAGCATCCTGTCTTCATTTTATTATCGTAGGACATAACCTATTCTTGTTCAGTACTGATGACACTGAATTTTTGGTGTGTGTTCTTAAATTTTTATGTTGTCTCTCTTTTTTTTTTAACATATTTATTGGAGTATAATTGTATTTTGGAGATTAGTCCTTTGACAGTTGCTTTGTTTGCAAATATTTTCTCCCATTCTGAGGGTTGTCTTTTCATCTTGTTTATGGTTTCCTTTGCTGTGCAAAAGCTTTTAAGTTTCATTAGTTCCTATTTATTTTTGTTTTTATTTCCATTTCTCTAGGAGGTGGGTCAAAAAGGATTTTGCTGTTATTTATGTCATGGAGTGTTCTGCCTGTGTTTTCCTCTAAGAGTTTTATAGTGTCTGGCGTTACATTTAGGTCTTTAATCCATTTTGAGTTTATTTTTGTGTATGGTCTTAGGGAGTGTTCTAATTTCATTCTTTTGCATGTAGCTGCCAGGTTTCCCAGCACCACTTATTGAAGAGGCTGTCTTCTCTCCATTTTATAATCTTGCCTCCTTTACCAAAAATAAGGTGACCATATGTGTGTGGGTTTATCTCTGGGCTTTCTATCCTGTTCCACTGATCTATCTTTCTGTTTTTGTGCCAGTACCATACTGTCTTGATTACTGTTGCTTTGTAATATAGTCTGAAGTCAGGGAGCCTGATTCCTCCAGCTCCTTTTTTCGTTCTCAAGATTGCTTTGGCTATTCGGGGTCTTTTGTGTTTCCATACAAATTGTGAAATTTTTTGTTTTAGTTCTGTGAAAAATGCCATTGGTAGTTTGATAGGGATTGCATTGAATCTGTAGATTGCTTTGGGTACTATAGTCATTTTCACAATATTGATTCTTGCAATCCAAGAATATGGTGTATCTCTCCATCTGTATCGTCTTTTAATTTCTTTCATCAGTGTCTTATAGTTTTCTGCATAGAAGTCTTTTGTCTCCTTAGGTAGGTTTATTCCTAGGTATTTTACTCTTTTTGTTGTAATGGTAAACGAGAGTGTTTCCTTAATTTCTCTTCAGATTTCTCATCATTGGTGTATAGGAATGCAAGAGATTTCTGTGCATTAATTTTGTATCCTGCTACTTTACCAAATTCATTGATTAGCTCTAGTAGTTTTCTGGTAGCATCTTTAGGATTCTCTATGTAGAGCATCATGCCATCTGCAAACAGTGGCAGTTTTACTTCTTTTCCAAGTTGGATTCCTTTTATTCCTTTTTCTTCTCTGATTGCTGTGGCTAAAATTTCCAAAACTATGTTGAATCATAGTGGTGAGAGTGGGCAACCTTGTCTTGTTCCTGATCTTAGTGGAAATGCTTTCAGTTTTTCACCATTGAGGATGATGTTTGCTGTGGGCTTGTCATATATGGCCTTTATTATGTTGAGGAAAGTTCCCTCTATGCCTACTTTCTGGAGGGTTTTTATCATAAATGGGTGTTGAATTTTGTCGAAAGCTTTCTCTGCATCTATTGAGATGATCATATGGTTTTTATCCTTCAGTTTGTTAATATGGTGTATCACATTGATTTTGTGTATGTTGAACAATCCTTGCATTCCTGGGATAAACCCTACTTGATCATGGTGTATGATCCTTTTAATGTGCTGTTGGATTCTGTTTGCTAGTATTTTGGTTAGGATTTTTGCATCTGTTCTTCAGTGATATTGGCCTGTAGTTTTCTTTCTTTGTGATATATTTGCCTGGTTTTGTTATCAGGGTGATGGTGGCCTCGTAGAATGAGTTTGGGAGTGTTTCTCCCTCTACTATATTTTGGAAGTGTTTGAGAAGGATAGGTGTTAGCTCTTCTCTAAATGTTTAACAGAATTCACCTGTGAGGCCATCTGGTCCTAGGCTTTTGTTGTTGGAAGATTTTTAATCACAGTTTCAATTTCAGTGCTTGTGATTGGTCTGTTTATATTTTCTATTTCTTCCTGGTTCAGTCATGGAAGGTTGTACTTTTCTAAAAATTGGTCCATTTCATCCAGGTTGTCCATTTTATTGGCATGTAGTTGCTTGTAGTAATGTCTCATGATCCTTTGTATTTCTGCAGTTTCAGTTGTTACTTCTCCTTTTTCATTTCTAATTCTATTGATTTGAGTCTTCTCCCTTTTTTGCTTGATGCGACTGGCTAAGCGTTTATCAATTTTGTTTATCTTCTTAAAGAACCAGCTTTTAGTTTTATTGGTCTTTGCTTTTGTTTCATTTCTTTTTCATTTATTTCTGATCTGATATTTATGATTCTTTCCTTTTGCTAACTATGGAGGGTTTTTTTGTTTGTTTTTTCTCTAATTGCTTTAGGTGTAAGGTTAGGTTGTTTATTTGAGATGTTTCTTGTTTCTTGAGGTAGGATTGTATTGCTATAAACTTCCCTTTTAGAACTGTGATTTCTACATCCCATAGGTTTTGGGTCGTCGTGTTTTCATTGTCATTTGTTTCTAGGTAGTTTTTGATTTCCTCTTTGATTTCTTCAGTAATCTCTTGGTTATTTAATAGTGTAATGTTTAGGCTCCACCTGTTTGTATTTTTTTTTTTTTTTACAGATGTTTTCCTGTAATTGATATCTAGTCTCATCGTGTTGTGGTCAGAACAGATACTTGATATGATTTCAATTTTCTTAGATTTACCAGTGCTTGATTTATGACCCAAGATATGATCTATCCTGGAGAATGTTCCATGAGCACTTGAGAAGAAAGTGTATTCTGTTGTTTTTGGATGGAATGTCCTATAAATATCAATTAAGTCCATCTTGTTTAATGTGTCATTTAAGGCTTGTGTTTCTTTATTTATTTTCATTTTGGATGATCTGCCCATAGGTGAAAGTGGGGTGTTGGAGTCCCCTGCTATGATTGTGTTACTGCTGATTTCCCCTTTTATGGCTGTTAGCCTTTGCCTTATGTATTGAGGTGCTCCTATGTTGGGTGCCTAAATATTTACCATTGTTATATCTTCTTGGATTGATCCCTATGTAGTGTTCTTCTTTGTCTCTTGTAATAGTCTTTATTTTAAAGTCTATTTTGTCTGTTATGAGTATTGCTACTCCAGCTTTCTTTTGATTTCCATATGCATGGAATATCTTTTTCCATCCCCTCACTTTCAGTCTGTATGTGTCCCTAGGTCTGAAGTGGGTCTCTTGTAGACAGCATATGTATGGGTCTGGTTTTTGTATTCATTCAGCCAGTCTGTCTTTTGGTTGGAGCATTTAATCCATTTATGTTTAAGCTATATTGATCTGTATGTTCTTATTACCATTATCTTAATTGTTCTGGGTTTGTTTTTGTAGGTCTTTTCCTTCTCTTGTGTTTCCTGCCTAGAGATGTTCCTTTAGCATTTGTTTTAGAGCTGGTTTGGTGGTGCTGAATTCTCTTAGCTTTTGCTTGTCTATAAAGGTTTTAATTTCTCTGTCAAATGTGAATAAGATCCTTGCTGGGTAGAGTAATCTTGGTTGTAGGTTTTTCCCTTTCATCACTTTAAATGTGTCCTGCCACTCCCTTCTGGCTTGCAGAGTTTGTGCTGAAAGATCAGCTGTTCACCTTATGGGGATTCCTTTTATTTAATTGCTGCTTTGCCCTTGCTGCTTTTAATATTTTTTCTTTGTATTTATTTTTTGATAGTTTGATTAATATGTTTCTTGGTGTGCTTCTCCTTGTATTTATCCTGTATCGGACTCTCTGTGCTTCCTGGACTTGATTGACTATTTCCTTCATATTAGGGAAGTTTTCAACTAGAATCTTATCAAATATTTTCTCAGTCCCTTTTTTTTGCTCTTCTTCTTCTGGGACCCCTATAATTTGAATGTTTGTGCATTTAATGTTGTCCCAGAGGTCTCTGAGATTGTTCTCAATTCTTTTCATTCTTTTTTCTTTATTCTGCTCTGCAGTAGTTATTTCCACTATTTTATCTTCCAGGTCCCTTATCTGTTCTTCTGCCTCAGTTATTCTGCCATTGATTCCTTCTAGAGAATTTTTAATTTCATTTATTGTGTTGTTCATCATTGTTTGTTTGCTCTTTAGTAGTTTTGGCTCCTTGTGAAACGTTTCTTATATTATCTCCATTCTATTTCCAAGATTTTGGATCATCTTTACTATCATAATTCTGAATTCTTTTTCAGGTAGACTGCCTATTTCCTCTTCATTTGTTAGGTCTGGTGGGTTTTTACCTTGCTCTTCATCTTCTTTGTGTTTCTCTGTCTTCTCATTTTGCTTAACTTACTGTGTTGGGCGTCTCCTTTTTGCAGCCTGCAGGTTTGTAGTTCCCATTGTTTTTCATGTCTGATCCCAATGGGTAAGGTTGGTTCAGTGGGTTGTAGAGGGGACTGGTGCTTGTGTTCTGGTGGATGAGGCTGTATCTTGTCTTTCTGATGGGTAGGACCACATCTGGTGGTGTGTTTTGGAGTGTCTGTGAACTTAGTATGATTTTAGGCAGCCTCTCTGCTAACGGGTGGGTTTCTGTTCCTGTCTTGTTAGTTGTTTGGCATAGTGTGTCCAGCACTCTAGCTTGCTGGTCATTGAATGGGGCTGGGTCTTAGCGTTGAGATGGAGATCTCTGGGAGAGCTTTTGCCATTTGATAATATGTGGGGCCGGGATGTCTCTGGTGGACCAATGTCCTGAACTCGGCTCTCCCACCTCAGAGTCTTAGGCGTGGCACCCAGCCAGAGCACCAAGACCCTGTCAGCCACACAGCTTGGAACACCGCACTCCAGAGGTCCTCCTTTCCACCTATTTTGTCTCTCTTTATCTCAGTGTTTTTGGTTGTTACTGTAGGTCTTAGCTGAAGGTCCCAATCATGTTGCTGTTTGCCCTAATGATTGACATTTTCTTTGCCATTTACATATTAGAGAGGGGTTTTAGAGTAAGAGCTGGGGTAATACAGTTTGACTGCTCTTCTAGAAACCAAGGGGAAGGGGATTCCAGGTTCTTTGATTAGGCATATCAACTTGAAATAACGGTTCTGTTTAAAGTGTACCAGGCTTGTTTTCTCCAAGGAAAAATCTTACAGTACCAGGTTTCTGGATGGGGTGTGCTGAGGAATGGGGAGTAATTACCAGCTGTGGAGGATGAGAGCAATCACTTTACAGTCTTAAGATTTTTTTTTTTCTTCGAACTGGACCTCACCCCTGCCTTCCATGGCCTTCACTTCTTCCAAATACAGGGTTGTGGGTGGCTTCAGGGGTGATAAGCTGACTTGTGTGTACTCCACACTCTTGGCACATAAGGCAGTACCTTCTCAGTTCGGCTACATTGATCATCATTTCTCTGCTTCCTGTTCTCAATGATTTGAAATACAACACAGTGATTAATGGTATGACTCTGAAACCAGACTGTCTGGATTTGAATCCTAGCTTTACCACTTAATGAAAATTTGATCAGCAAGGTACTTGATGTTTCTGTGCCTCTATTTTCTCATTTGTAAAATGAAGTTAATGATAGGGATGTTACAGATACCAAATGAGGTAGAACAGTGCCTGACTCTCACACCGTCAGCTGCCATCAACCATGCTACTATTGCCGTCTTCTATTAGTATCTCTACTATAAGTTGATTAGTATTCCCCCTGTAAGTTGATTTTTTTTTGTAAGTTGATTTTTAAAAACAATTATTTTGCTCTCATTTGCCTGATGTTTGAGAAGAAGTTGTTAATGCCTGTGGTCAAATCATCAGGTTTTTAAAACAATATTAAGGCTTCTAAGTTTATTATTCTCATGCCCCTGCCATTTTTTTTCCTGAGCAATAACATATTTGTGTGATGAGATCTCTTTTAGCATACTCCTTCATTTCATCTTAAAAACAAAGAATGGTAACTTTTAAGACACACAGATTAATTACAGGATTTTTTTTTCATCTCTATGAAAAATACCGTTTTGTAAAATATTTTCTTAGCATTAAATGTGCAAAGTGCCAAACTCTTAAGTCATTGATTATTTTGGGACATTACTCTTTGTGAGAATTTAATACAAGGTGATTTAATGAGACATTCCCAATTAATATTATAATACAAAACTTTACAAAAGTTTTATTTTGCTATCTGCAAACTATTAAACAGGCAATAGAATCACTATCTTCTGTGCAAGATACTTATAGAAATTCAGTTATTTAAATATTTCTAAAAGGGGAGTTGAGAGCAGCACTTTTGAAAAGCAGTTAATAATGAATAGACATCAAGGAAACTATCATTATAGCAGCAAAGTGCTTTGCAACTCCAATAACTTAAGTGGGGCAGAAGCAGGCCATTAAATATAATTAAAAGCCGTCAAAAATAAACTGAGAAATGGAACTGTAAAAGGCTGTCCTTTGCCAGGAACTGAAGGCAAAGAAAGCAAGGGAGAACCTTGAAAGTAGCAATGAATTGATAAGCCTTACTGCCTGCAGCTTGTAATGTGCTCTGTTAGATTTTAGTAACAGTTAAAGTAGATTAATAGCGCAGTCACTGAGTATCTTAAATTCTTCTCTGTTGTTCCCCGATTATAGGCTCCCATGATAGACGGAACCCTGAGTGGGTCAAAATTTCAATTCATTTCTGTGCTCAGCCACTTTTTAAGTAATGCTGGCATCTACATTTGTTGGACACCAGCATTCTCTGTGATGTTTTAAAAGCAGAAATAAATTTAGTTATTGACATAACTGTAGCCCTCATTTCCGAGGAGGCTTCATTCCTCTTTATTCAACAGACGAAGAAATCCCTTGGAACGTGAGCAATTGATATCTTTCTCCCACTAGGGGCTACCGTGGTGAAGTGGATGATAGAAGATTACGAATTTCTTGTGCCTCTTAAACACTGAGATTAATGTGAATCTGCAGAAACAGTACCACAAGCACGAAAACAATTTGCCCTCGATCATTTTATTGTTATAATAATATTCTTTAATGAAGCTAAAGCCTCCCTGCTGTGATCTTATGTTTTTCAACATCAGGGAGAAATAGATTCCTCTGAATTGTAAAAGAGCTCCTGAAACAGTAGGGATATTGAAATAGAGGATCAATTACTTCTTTTGCGGTAATTCTGAACTTGAAATGGCTACAGCACTGCCTATGTAGACAAGAAGACAAACGAGCATATTGAAAAGCTGTACACAAAAGTATCAGAAAAAGCTGAGATAAGCTGTTTTGTTTTCTAATATGTTATCATTATAGTGTCCCTTTATAGAAAGCCAGTGCTCAAGATTGTGTTGTAACAGAAGCAAACAAAAACTGAAAATTCTGTCCCCAATTTAAACGTGAAAAATTTAAAACTGTTTAACGATCCTTCTGAAATTTGCTAACATCACTGCTTGTGGGTTTCATTTTACTCATTTTAACCTGAAGAAGGATCTTTGATTAGGCTGGGAGCTTAGAGGTCCCGCAGAGGATGGAGACAGATAAGAGAATAGATGTTATGAATGTAACAGATTATTGCATTTATGAAATACTCTAATTTGTGAAGTGATTCATATCCATTATACCATTCAATCCTGGCAGCAACCCTAAGAAGACATGAGCTCAAACAGGCATTGATACCTTACAAACATCACAGTAAGGAAGACTGAGGCTCGGACAGGTTAGATGATGAGCAACAGGTCCTGCAACTTCCTTACTTGCAGCTGGCACCTGGACCTAAGTAAATAGCTCGGTACTTTGTCTTTCCCTTTAGGTTTGGCAAGAACTCCCAACTTGCAAAATGCAAATCATTTTGCTATGGTAAAGTCAGTGTTATCAGAGTGTATAATTTACCTTTTCATCTGCCACATTCAGGCAGGAACTTCGCATTTGGCCTGAGAGTGGACTCACACGGATCAATGGGCGTTTAGAGAATGGAAGCTCTGAAGTACACTTTATTTGAATGATTGTTCAGCAGCACACGCAGGGCTCCACAGCAGTCTAAAATGCTGGAAACTGAGATAGCTGGTGAGGGGGCTGTCTGAGACCCTTCTTCAGAAAAGGGCACACAAATTGAATGCTTCATTCTTTGCTGAGCAGGGACTTTCCCACTTGAAGGGCAATTGGGGTGGAACTCTGGCAACACCACCATCAATCACCCTCGTCAATGAGATTGATTTAGAGAGACTGCTGAGGGTCAGGATGATAGAGTCCTGAAACTACTCAGAAGGAAGAGAAATGGACTTTAAAGATGTGGATCGCAAGAGAATGGAATAAGTGAAATTAAGGAGAATGAAAGAGTAAGAAAAAGGTGATAGGAGATCTGTGTGAGAGCAAAAGTACTGGGAAATTAGAAATAAAAATTAGTTAAAATTCAAATAAGTTTATTCACACTCAGATTAATGACAATATCTGATTTATATATTTGTAGCTTTTTCTAGAACTCTTCAATCGTTTCACAGAAACCAATGAAAGGCTGCCAGATAACTTTCTCTCTCAACATCAATGTTAGCATCATTTGTAACAACAAAAAATAGTGGCCTTCACTGTGTTGTGACTATGTGCCGGACACTTTTCTAACAACTTGAAATGTATTAACTATATATTTATAACATACATAAACTATTAATCCTGTTTTAAATATCAAGATAATAGTGCGTAGCAAATTTAAGGAGCTTGCTTGCCCATGAGAACTGCAAAGCTAAGTGGCAAAGTCAGGGACATTAGCTCTACAGCCTTCACCCCTTACACTTTCCAGGCCATTCCCTAGAAGAATAATCTGCATGCTCATTAGAACAGCTTTGCTATTTGCTTTTGAAAAATAACACTTTCCAAACACAAGAATTTATGTGATATTTAAACTACGATGATACTGCTTGAATGTTCCCGGGATGATTTGGGTTGGGACAAAATCCATTTCGCTTTGAGATTGTGGCAAGAAAACAAAATTTGTATTTTTAATATTGATTCTAATTCCTTATGAGATACAATAGCTAATAGCACTGTATGACCTTATATAAAAATGATTGCCATGATGCCTGGAGGTGCTGTCACACTACCTTTAAACATGAACTTGAGTTAAAACCACCTACTAAAACATCGTTTTTAGCATAATAGAATCTGTTATAAACTATCCCATTATTGAAATTAACTTAGATCAACTGTGTGTATCTGTGTGTGCAGGCACACACGGTTGATCTTCATTTCATGTTTGTGAATTTGGCTACTGCCTAAAATTTATTGGTAACCCCCAAATCAATGCTTATAGGATGTTGTGGTCGTTCACAGACATGCACAGAGCAGTAAAAATTTGAGTTGCCTTCCCCCGGCGCCTTCCCAGCTAAGGCGTAATGAGGTGGTGCTTTGGCTTCTTGTTTGACATTCATATTAATAAACAAATGTCCTTTTCATGGTTTACCTAGTGTTACATTTTTTGAAACGTTTGCATTGTGTGAGGTTTTTATGGTATTCTTACCATTTTAAATGGCCTCCAATCGTAGTGTTGAAGTATTGTCAGTGTCCCTAGGTGCAAGATAACATTTGCTTTGTGGAGAAAATGTGTGTCAGATAAATTTCATTCAGGCATGAATTATAATTTAGTTTGGGTATATATTTAATATTAGTGAATTAGTGATACATGTTAAGTAAGTTATCTTTAAACAGAAATACACTTAAAGTTGTGCATGGATTTAACTGTTTATTCCCATTTTATAGATGATAAAGGGAGGCTTATAAAGGCTAGACAATTTGTTCAAGCCCCTCTAACAAACACTGAGTGGCAGAGCCAAGATTTAAACCCTAGGCTATCTGAAACCCATGATCTTAGCACAGCATAAGCTGCCATACTGTTATGTAAATCACTCTTTTCAGTAACAGTATATTGTAAACATATTTCTATGTCTCCTAGAGTATATGAAATTCTTAATGGTCTTATAAAAATCCATTGCATGGGTTCATTGAAATGTTTTCACTAGTCTCCCTTATTTAAGTGTCTTTGTTGTTTCTAACTTTTCTTTATTAGAAACAGTGTTCTACTAAAGAAACTTTCACAAACACCTTTATTAATATGTCCCCTTATTTGCTCAGGATAAATTCCAAGAAGTAGAAGTGGAATTGCTAGACCAAAGTCTATATATCTCTTACCCTGTCCAGTTGCCCTCCAGGCAAATATGCTGGTTTACACTCCCACTAAAACTCCGTATATGTCCCTCTCCCCACACTTTTTGTAGTTCTGGACATAAATTTCTTTTCCGTCTTTATCAGTTACATACAGTTCTAATTTTTAAGAAATAAAAATTTTAATCTGTGTTTACTCTAAAATTTCAAGAGCTTTCACAGAAATTATATAGCTGAGGGAAGAATTCCTGGAAATGGTGTTTCAGAATGAGACTTGCCATTTTTTAGAGTGTTTTTTTTTTTTACTAGCACTGCAATAAATCCAAGTATTGTAAAATCAGTAATTTTTATTTCCACCAGTTAGTCGTTCACACTGACAAAAGTGTATCCTTCTTTGGCTTATTAAATGTCCAATCTCTTAAAGTTAACAAAGTTTGATTAAACAATTTTTCTTAAGTGATATCTTTCAATGCTAGAATATAGAAGGAAATATTAAAAACATTTAGAAGTCACTTAGATTCTAAAGTAAATTGAATTACTCTAGTAATATCCTGAATCTCATGGAAGACAGTGAGAGGAAAGAAAAAGAATGAACTGATTAGGATGACTGAATCAAACAGGGCTGGATCAACCTTGGCTACCAATGAGCATGTACGTCCAAGAGAAGGAATCCCAAATGAATTGATTCTCATGTTTGCCTAGCTATCCTAATGTTGCTGCCTGCCATTATTGCTATGCTCTGTTCCTTTCCATCTAATGTGTAACACGAGTCCAAAGGCCCTTCTATTGCTTGGAGTGAATTGATACGCTTGTCATGCACAACTTTATCTTCATTTCCGTTCAGGCAGAGAGATATACAGACAATAGACTGACAACATTTGAAGTTTTAAAATCATTTGGTAACCATATTTTTAAAAAAAATACCATGCTATTCATTTTTTCTTACAATTTTAAAAGTAACTGTATAGTTTGAAAAAAGATCTCAAAAGGGAAGGAGGAGAACTGTTTTCCTCTACTACTGTCTTTCATTCCCTCAATTCTGTGCTCGGAGGTAAACATGTTTTCTAGGTAAACACATCCTTTTAGAGAGCCTATTACAGAAACGTGTACGATGGTGCACTTTTTCAAACGTTATAATTGTTGCATTCTGTGCTCATTGTTCTGCGTCTGTATTTTGCATCTCTGAAGAAAAAGTGGAGGTTGGCCCTTGATGTGATTAAAAGTAATAGAATGGCCCCAGGTAACATTTGATAATTGACAGTGGCTTTGTGTCAGGCACTGTCTAAGCTTTATACAAGATTACTTCTCATAACTCTCCTAAAATACTATTACTTCCTTCTATATAACTGAAACAGCAGCCTGAAGAAATTAAACAAGCTGTTGAAGCTCACCTAACCTAGTAATGGAAAAGCCAGGCTTAAACATAGGCCGTTGGATTCCAGAGTCCATTCTCCTATCCATCATTCTTGAACTTTACAGGACTAGTAAGTGGAGGGTTGTTGAATTAGCTAAATATAATCTTTAGTAATAACTGTGTAAATTGATTTTACAACAAAGGGGGAACTTTAGAAGAAGGTAAATGTACAGATGGATTTTTCTTTTTTTTTTATTGACTGAAAGAAAAGGCATTTAGGGACTCTGATGCAGCTCTAGAGCACTATTTCCACATTTAAAATTTTTATATTTTAACCTTTTTGATCTTTATATCATGAATGAAATAAGCTGGGGCGGCAGGAAGCGGAGACAGTGACAGGTGAGAGAACACATTCTCACTCACGGAAGAGGGTGGATGTGGAGTGGAAAGATATAAAAGGGACTGGCAAGTTAATTAGGAGTTCTGAGGAAGCTAATTAACTTGCTCCTAATGGTGAAGAGCTTTGGTGGAGCAGCCATCCACAGAGGGAGCAGGCCCATGTGATGTTCATTTGCAAAGCTCTGGGTTGTGCAAAGCAGCAAATTGATACAGGGAAGAAAAAAGGTAGCAGGACAGAGAAGATTGCGGTTAGCTAGTGACTGCCAATTATCAAAGTATGGAAAATCGAGTATTCACCTTTGTGTTCTCTCTCAAAACTGTTTATTACATATCTTGGAATTAGGGATTAGAAAAATATATATATAGTAAAATGACATTTTTATAGAAAGAACCTGAAGTAGACTTAGCTATGCCATCTCCACAGCCACAACTGGGGTAGTCTAACCTTTTGACCTAAGTAGCCAGTCCCATGGCGCCATCTGGTGGCATCTATTGTAATTCCAGGTGTAGGGCCTTTAAAAATACTCAGTCTTTGTAAAAGGATGTGATTTTCAAACCAAATGTACAAAACGAAAAATGGCAGAGGCTGGAATAGGTTCAGCAGTGGAGGTATACATGAGTAATGGCAAACTCTGCCAACATTCTACTTGTGGCTGATGGGAACTTTGACCTATTTGAATTCTAGCTTTTGAGAGGGAAAAAAATTGCCCTGGATAGTTCTCTTAAAAGACATTATATTTCTATAAGCATAAAGAATACAGGGCAAAACAAGTCCGTCTTAGGAAAGCCAGGTTGTATAATGTATTGCTAGTGCCTTGGGGGTATGAATGATGTCTTTGGTTTAATTTCTGATTTCCAAATGTGAACCACATAACACACATTTAAGAGTGTGATAAAAGCAATGGGAATATCTAGGCACGTATACATAGAAATACCTAGACCCTGCTCTGTACCTTCTAAACCGGAGAACTGGCTAAAGGTGAAGAAGTGTTTAATTCAAGTTTGGGGATGTTCCAAAGTAAGACGGGCAGAAAAAGGAGTGAAGGAATCCAGAACCCTGGAAAATATACCTCTGGTAGAACTGGATGTGGAGCTCACACAGGGGTGAGAAAGAAGTGAAACCAGAATGTCTGATGGACTTGAACATGGGTGACTGCTATGACATTGTAGATGAGGACTCACAGGAGTGAGAAGGGTAGCAGGGTTAAGTGATCCTTCGAAGGAGGGTTTGAGAGATCTGCCATCTTAGAGGAAAACTTAGCAATACGGTCCAAGGCACGGCCAATTTTTGAGAAGTTCATCAGAGGCAAAAAGAAAGCAAAATTGCATTTAATCGCTAGCATTGTTCTGTACGCTTTGATGTATCTTATTTAATCTTCATAGAAATCCTCTATGTGTGGTGATAGCCCTAATTATAGATAAAATGCTTAGGCTCAGACAGGTAGACAAACTTGTGGAAGGTTACATAAGTATTAAGTTAAAGAACACTTGCCAAGACCATGTTATTTTTTCTACATTTCGTAGCAAAACTAGAGTTTAGGAAGGTTCTCAGACGGATGGTAAAGTAGATGTTCAAGATGCCTCATAATACTAGCACATCTCTTAGGTGCTCAGTGGATATTGATGGAGGCATGGTAAAGCAGACAGATATAACTGCTTTCAAATGAAAGGGGCAGGTTGACATTAGAAATGAGAGAATATGTAGTGAGCAAGTTAAGCCGTATTTGAAAATATCCCCTGAACTGAGGAACATAACTGCTGATCTTTTTATGTAACTTACCCTTCGGTACATGCTAGTCTGTGATAATATAAGACAAATGAGATTTTCTGGTATTCTAAACTTCAAATTAAAAAACAAAACAAAAACTCATTCTATGAAAGAGAAATTGTTACAGTAGTTTTTCAGTCTGTAGCAGAACATAAGCTATGGGCAATGTTAATAAGTGTTCTGTGGTAAAAGGGCTGAACAGTTGGTGACTTGATTTGGGGATTTTTCTGGTCACTTTCTGCCCCTTTTAGAGACTGACCGTGCACTTGACCTTGGTAAAGGCTCTAAGAGATCCTATGGTAACAAGCCTGTTGGAATTGTTTAACCAATCATTGTCCCACCCTTTTGTTCTGAAAGTATTTTCCCCTGCAATGCATATAAAATTTATCAGTATTCTTTTACTTTGGGAAATACGATGATGAATACGATTAATTATGACTCTACCAAAAGATTCTCTCAGGAAACTTGTATTTAGCTTTGCTCTATAACTAACCACATAAACAACCAAATACTATGCATATAAAACTTTTTGTTATGAAAAGATGAGTTTGTCACAATCAGAACTTAATTTGGAATTATTTTTAATTGGATTTATATTGTCACCTCTTCTGTTGATGAGCCAGAAAATGTGTAATTGATCACATACTCGTTTGATCTTGCAAGGTGAGGCAAGAAGCATACTTCAAAAAAATAACTTCATATTTTAAAATTTTCACACCAAGTCTGAATGTTACTCAATGTGTTTGTCTTTATTTACATTTGTAAAAGAAGGAAGGAAAGAATATAAAAAGAAATTGTCAACATTTAAGAAATTATGGTCCATGTTGGTTGTACCATTTTTGTACTCCTTGCTATGAGGAGGTTATTAAAAATTCTTGTATTTGAAGTGGTGTTGAACACATTAGTTTACAAAAAGAAAATCTTTAAGTCAGGAAAGTCTATGGGAATGTGATTTTATTCTTCATCTGGTATTACTGGCTTCTTGCGTCATCAATCATCTGAATTATAATACCTGTCATCTCCCTGTTTCTCTTTGCCACCAGAGGGAGATGAAAAGTCACATGTAGGGTCCAGCATTGATTGTCAGTATTAGTGTTTGGTAATGTTCAGCTGTCTCTCTCAGGGAGCTTTATTATCACATTGTTTCTAGACACTGATAAGGCAAAGCATGTTGCTATTGGGAAGTGTTACTGTGATCTCCAGCTTCATTCATGTGACCAGAAGAACATTATCTTATGCAATTCAGTTCATCGTAATCCCAGAGAATAGTAGAATTTATAGCATCGTCAAAGCTGATGTTTGACAAGGAAGATCTTTACCTCATAATAAATGAGTTGACTCTCTCAATTTTGGACAAGTGTCTTACCCAAACACTACAGTTAGCATATTTTAACTTCACAAACAACCAAAAGTGTCTTGTGTTTTTCTATTTAAGTGACAGGTTTTCCAGGGGGTCTGACCTGCTCAAATTTAAGTTAAAAGATAAAGGAATTCCCTGGTGGCTCAGTGGTTAAGGATCCGCCTGCCAATGCAGGGGACACGGGTTTGAGCCCTGGTTCGGGAAGATCCCACATGCCGTGGAGCAACTAAGCCCATGTGCTACAACTACTGAAGCCTACATGCCTAGAGCCCATGCTCCACAACAAGAGAAGCCACCTTAATGAGAGGCCTGTGCACAGCAACGAAGAGTAGCCCCCGCTCGCTGCAACTGAAAAGAAAGCCCGTGCGCAGCAACAAAGACCCAATGCAGCCAAAAATGAATAAATAAATAAATTAAAAAAAATAATTAAAATATAAAAATCCTTTGTATTTATCAGCTCTTATTTTTACTTATAAATATACTTGATGGAAATTTACTGGATTTTTGTGGGTGTTACTTTTTTTAGCCCCCCCCCACTTTATATATATTACAGATATATCATCAAGGCTATAGATTATTGATATAATTTCTTTCTCTTGCCCAACATTCTTTTTTTTTTTTGCGGTACGCGGGCCTCTCACTGTTGTGGCCTCTCCTGTTGCGGAGCTCAGGCTCCGGACGCACAGGCTCAGCGGCCATGGCTTATGGGCCTAGCCACTCCACGGCATGTGGGATCCTCCCGGACCGGGGCACGAACCCGCGTTCCCTGCATCGGCAGGCGGACTCTCAACCACTGCGCCACCAGCGAAGCCCTCTGCCCAACATTCTTAAATAAACAACATAAAGATCTTAAGTCTAGTATATCATGGCAGTGTACACTGACTCCAAAAAATGGACCAGAAGAAACAGATGATTTGCTGTATGTCAAGTAAAATGCCTTACTTGTTTTCGAAAATTTTGCTTTTTAAACGTGCTTTGATTAAACAATAATGCTATAGGGAAACTTGAAAAATGGATTAGTTTATTAACATTATTGTGTCTTACTATCCTAGAAATTTTACTTAAAGACAAAAAAATAAAGTTCAAATACTTTTTCCCTATATCCCACTGTTATTTAGCCCAGTTTCTTGGTATTTTGAATAATATGAAAGTTTGTAACTAAATGGAAATATACAAAATAGTTTTTGGAGTCTGGTGAAGTGCAAATTATTATGAAAACAAAATAAATGTAGGGTTTTTTCCAGAATGTTAAATTTTTTTGAAATTATCGTAAATTTTTATATTGCCCCTTCCTTTAGCAGTATAGCTCATTGTGTGCTAATTTGCTTGGGACTTGCTGTGGTATGGGAGCCAACTCTGACTTAAGGTTTGTGTGTGTGTGTTTCTAAATTTCTTTTTAATTGTGTGGCTAATGTTCATGTTCATATACATTTGCATCCAAGCAAGTTTGGAAATGCTCTTTTTTTGTTAGGTAGACTCAGATATATAGGCTATGTTTTAATGAGAAAGATGTTGCATTCAGCTATAAGAATGATCTCAGTGTAGTGTTGTATCTGAACAGTGGTTTCACCAGCCTTGGAATCCTTTTCCTGACCAAGATAACAGTAGTTGTTGTAGCTATCTAACGATCTTCCCAAACAAAGCTGAGAATGTGGAAGCCTGGTAGGCAGAAAGGATGGAATTGATATATATGAACCAAAGAGTGGAGCAAAGAACACTCAGGAGAAAAGACAGGAAATGGATGAACAAAATGTCAACAGAGAGGAGTTAGCCAACAGGCAAATCTAAGTATGAAGCAATGAAATGGAAACCAACAGCGAAAAACCAAACCTAAAATAAGTAGCTTCCAAAGGAAATGACTCCTATAGGAATGAGAACTGCTCAACTTAAACCCATCGTGTAGTCTTTGTTGGATTAAATAAAATGCATTGAAATCACTAGTGGAGCTAATAAACTTATTAGACCTTTCCAGCTTTCCAGGCTTTAGACAGTTAAAAGTCTCATGGCTGTACACTAGAACTTGGAAAATCGTTATCTGATTGATCATTTTAACCAATATTTTCAGAAAATATTTCATTATAAAATGAACTCATAGAAATCAGTAAGAAAAAGACAAATATATTTAAAGATGGATGAAAGGCAAAGTTAAATAATACATAAAATATTGCCTAATCATACAGGTAATTAAATGTAAAATGAAGCAAAACATTTTAAATTTATTAAAATAGAAGAGTGCAATATTTTGTGTTAGTAAAAGTGAGGAGAAATGGTCAGATACTTGCACTGTTGGAAGGATGACATGTTTCAAAAATCCTTCAAAAGTACATATCTTTCAACTTAATATGTTTGCATCTAGGAATTTATTCTAAAGGAATTATTTGAACAGATGTACAAACATACATATAGACAGATGTTCATTGCAAATTACTGTGAAGATTTTTAAAAGGTTACACATACACAAATATCTACACAAAGAAATGAGAAATTCAAAAATGCCAGCACATTACATTAAGTGAAAAAAGTTCATATGGTATGTCAATTTTTGTAAAAATGTGTGGGTTCATAGATAACTATAAAATTATTAGTATTATATAATATATCAAATTATTAGGACTTTTCTCTGGCTCATAGGATTATTTTGTCATTTTATGCTTACTTTCTGTATTCTCTGAACATATTATATGTATTACTTTTCTATTCAGAAACATTATAAAGCTAACTGTGTTAGGGGAGAAAGAATTGTACATAGAGGCAAAAACAGGTGTTGAGTCAGATCTAGTGAGTAGTGAATGACCTTGACAATATAGAATTAAGAAACAATGGTGTCCCAAAGGCTTATACTTCTATATGTTCTAACCAACTTAGTCAATTTCTTAATTAGTTCATTTATGTATAAACAGCCTAAAAAGACAGGGAGACTCCCAATATCAAAATGAAAAATTAAGGTGATTTTACGTTTGGGTGTGTTTATACCAGGTAAACTACTTTGGACTTTATACAACATTTTACAGTGGTGTCTAAGGTAGTACCTAATGTTAAACCCATACGCTTAGTATATTAAACAATAATGCATTTGGAGTGGAGAGGTTATGACCTTTTTAAAGAAAATATTTTTTTAACATCTTTATTGGAGTATAATTGCTTTACAGTGGTGTTAGTTTCTGCTGCATAACAAAATGAATCAGCTATACGTATACATATATCCCCATATCCTCTCCCTCTTGTGTCTCCCTCCCACCCTCCCCATCCCACCCCTCTAGGTGGTCACAAAGCACCGAGCTCATATCCCTGTACTATGTGGCTGCTTCCCACTAGCTAGCTATTTTACATTTGGTAGTGTATATATGTCCATGCCACTCTCTCACTTCGTCCCAGCTTACCCTTCCCCCCCCCGTGTCCTCAAGTCCATTCTCTACATCTGAGGTTATGACCTTTATTTAACTCGATACTGCGCTGCTTTTTGCAGTTGTGATTTTTTTTAATAAACTGGCATTTAGACGGATAATGTAAGCATTTAAAAAACCCTCCCAACTACTAAGCCCCCAGCAGTTAGGTAGTTAAATTAATAGGTAAAGAATTGAAAATGAAAATATTGAAAATATTTCAAATTAAAATCTCAACGTAAAATCCTATTCATCGGCATGTCATTCATTCATAGCAACATTATGTGAGAGGGGAAAAACACACTAACACACAATTGACAAATATGCCATTTCAGGTAGAAATGTGCTGCTTCATTTATTTTTTGATGAACAAAAAGTATGTATCAGCAGTGAAAAGATCATTACACCTACTCCCTCCTTTGGAATAAAAAGGAAAACTTGAACTCTGTAGTTGGAGTTTGCTTTTTAATCCTAGGAAATATGTGAAAAAATGCTTTATTCATCTTAGTGATATTGATAGAATATAATGTTAAGATATGGTTATGTCAATTTTAAAAATAACTTCCCATACCATAGTTTTAGTTAAATCTATGGTTACATCTTATATCTTCTCTCTATGTGATAATATTTTGGTTTAACCGACTATAAAACTCCAAAGTTTTTTTTTTAAATTATTTTTACCTTGAAATTAATGACTGTTCTATCGAGAGAGTTTTACTCTTAGATTTAGCATTTGTATCAGTGCACGTTTGCATACATTTCCCAAAGATGCTTCATGGATTAATGTAAGTTGGCATATTTTCTTTGTCCATCACTCCTAGATATAACTTATTTACCAGTTAGGAACTCAACACAGAGACATATAAGCAGTACATTAACAGAAAACACATATTAAATAGCAAATGAAGGCCAAGTTTACAGTTTTAGAAACTGCCTGGGAAATTAAATCTTTAAAACAAATATCTGTCACCTACACCTTTTTTTTTTTTTTTTTGTGGTACGTTGGCCTCTCACTGCTGTGGCCTCTCCCGTTGCGGAGCACAGGCTCCGGACGCGCAGGCTCAGCGGCCATGGCTCACGGGCCCAGCCGCTTTGTGGCATGTGGGATCTTCCCGGACTGGGGCACGAACCCGTGTCCCCTGCATCGGCAGGCGGACTCTCAACCATTGCGCCACCAGGGAAGACCCCCATCTTACTCTTGAGAATAATGCTTTTCTGCCTGAGTCAGCACAGTTGAAATCTTAGAGGGTCACATATGCAGGGAACTCAGTAAGTTTCATAAACCAGATCTCACATTAAGCTATCAAGTACATTTTCAATCCAGAAACAATTTACCCTATAAAATATGACATTTCCTTCTAGATATTTGAAAGAGAAGAAACTAGAAATTGGTAGTGGAATGTAACAAGGAAATTGATCCACATATTCTTTTAAAAAATGCATTCCAGTTTAATTAAAAGTAATGTTTTATTTCCCCCTGCCTACGAATTGTCTAGATAGAATACCCCCAAGGTCTTGAGAAGTGCTGACTACGAGATATGTGAGTTGAAACATCATAAGGAAATTCTCTGTGAAATTATTTAAGATTTGACCTATATCTGTCACAGAAAGGTTTGTGACTTAATTTATTTATTAAGCTTTTATTGAACATGAACAATGTAACCATCATTATTATATAATAGAAAATAAGAGAAATTAAAAGCTTGAAACCATTAACATATTGATTGCATAGGCAATAAATTCAAGTCAATCTGTAAAAGATAAAAGTAATGGTTATTTATGTAGCATAATCTATATAAACAGAAAGAAAATGATACATGAGTATAGAGTGAAGGTAGAACTTTTGGAGGAATCTAGAGCTATATTTTGCATTTGCATAAAAGCACCTTCTCCTCATCTCCGTGGCTGAAAACCTTGAATGCATCCTTCCTTCTTCTCCTGCCTTCATATTTTAGGACGCATTTTGTAAATATGTGATCGGTTGTACTTTGAAAAGATCCTCCTCTATCTTTTCCTTTCCCTTTCTACTTGAGTTCAAAACTCTCCTCCTTTGTGAGGGTTGGATTATTTTAATAATTTCTTTGTCTCCACTAAATTCCGGAAATTTGCCTCACACCTGTCCTGCATTTTTCTATGCTGGGTTCTTCTAAAGCCTTACATCACGTTTCTCACCTGTGTTTAAAGTTATAAGGACTTCTATTGCCTGCAGCATCTGGTATGTTATTTTTTCTCTGACAATCAAATTTATCTTGATCTAATCCTAAGGTTTTACCTTATCTTTATAATCCATTAATGCCCACCACACTCTCCAGTCAGGGCAGATTGCTGATGAATTTTCACTTATACCCTTGAGTTGTATGCTCTGTTTAGTTCTCACTTCTGTCCTTGACTGTAGTGACATCCTTGCTCTTCTTAGCTTCTTTCTCTGCTCCTCTAGTTTTAGTTCACTTCTGCCCCTTAGCATCTGACTTCTAGTCTGTACTGGGCTCGGATTGCATATATATTAAGAATTGTGCAGTTGAAATTTAATTCATCTTGTGTTTTGCCCATTGTTACGTTATGTCATTTGTAAGATCTCTGAAAAGAGGGAACAATCTTTTATATTTACAAAAATATGCATATAAATATACTTATAGCTATTCTATGATCTTTTATTGAACAAATAAATATTAAATATGGGCTAATTTGATAACTGCCACATAAATCCATGGTGCCAATTTTTTACATGTACCTATAAACTATGTATATAATAACATGAGAATAGAGTCATTTGAGGATATTAAGAATATATTTGTTCTTGATAATGCAGTGTTTATCTGTCAGTCATTAATGAAAATTGAGCTGATTATTTAAGGCTACCTGAAATGTAATTCTGCTTAAAAAAAAAATAGACATGACTTTTAGTAACCAAATAAACCAAATTTAGTGTGACTAAATGTGTGTGATGTGTGCAAAGTAGATGAGAAGATATTGAAGCTAAATAGTTATAAGCACACAGAATAGTTGAACAAGAACTTTTTTTAAAATAGGTGATGTTCAAGTATGGACTAAATTTGTGAAATTCAAATACAAGAAGGTGAGTTATTCAGATGATAAGCTCTCATTAGAAAGAAAACCACAGAGTAGATCACAATGAATATTAAAGACAACATTGGTAATGTATGCCTCACTGATTTGAATCTTTAGGATGGTGATTTAAAGACACTAAAAACCCATGTTTATGCATGTTCTGTAATGAACTGAATAAAAAATATGGGACAGAGTAAAGGCACTTCCAGCATGAGAACGTAAGCCCCACTTTATTTTAACAACGTATAACACTGCCCACCTCTGATTCCTCTGAGTTTGATCTTGGGTGAACCAAACTTAAGTGAATTTATTTTATATCATCTATTTTCCAAATAAGTCTGGGTATATGATTAAATTTTCACAGCTGAAAAAAGGAGAGTTAGGCTTTATTATTTGTCTTTTTATGCCTGTATGGTACCTTGTGTTTACCTAGTGGTTTGCCATTTTCAGAGCATTTTTATGTGAATTATTGCATTTGATTTCTTTGAGATAATTAAGGAAAGATTATTGCATTCATTTTGTAGGTGTGGAAGCTGAGGCTCAGAAAAATGACTTACTTATGGCCATATGTAATGGTACAGATGAGAGCAATATCTTTAGATCGTGATTTTTGCCTTTGAGGTTATTACAATCTAATTGAGGAGTCAGAATAAAAAGTGAACTAAGTTAAATAACTTATTAAAATAATAATACAGGATTGCTTTGGCTATTCAGGGTCTTCTGTGTTTCCATACAAATTGTAAAGTTTTTTGTTGTAATTTTGTGAAGAATGGCAGTGGTAGTTTGATAGGGATTGCATTGAATGTGTAGATTGCTTTGGGTAGTATAGTCATTTTCACAATATTGATTCTTCCAATCCAAGAGCATGGTATATTTCTCCATCTGTTTATGTCATCTTTGTTTCTTTCATCAGTATTTTATAGTTTTCTGAGTGCAGGTTTTACCCCTCCTTAGGTAGGTTTATTCCTAGGTATTTTATTCTTTTTGTTGCGATGGTAAATGGGATTGTTTCCTTAATCTCTCTTTCTGACTTTTTGTTGTTGGTGTATAGGAATGCCAGAGATTTCTGTGCATTACTTTTGTATCCTGCAATCTTACCAAATGCATTGATTAGTTCTAATAGTTTTTTGGTGGCATCTTTAGGATTTTCTATGTATAGTATCTTGTCATCTGCAAACATTGATAATTTACTTCTTCTTTTCCAATTTGTATTCTTTTTATTTCTTTTTCTTCTCTGATTGCCATGGCTAGGACTTCCACAACTATGTTGAATAAGAGTGGACATCCTTGTCTTGTTCCTGATCTTAGTGGAAATGCTTTCAGTTTTTCGACTTTAAGTATGATGCTTGCTGTGGGTTTGTCATATGTGGCCTTTATTATGTTGAGGTAGGTTCCTTCTATGCCCATTTTCTGGAGAGTTTTTATAATAAATGGGTGTTGAATTTTGTCAGAAGCTTTTTCTCCATCTATTGAGATGATCATATTGTTTTTATTCCTTAATTTGTTAATGTGGTGTATCAGATTGATTGATTTGTGTATACTGAAGAATCCTTGCATTCTTGTGATAAATCCCACTTGATTATGGTGTATGATCCTTTTAAGGTGTTGTTGGATTCTGTTTGCTAGTATTTTGTTCAGGATTTTGCATCTATGTTCATCAGTAATATTGGTCTATAATTTTCTTTTCTTGTGATATCTTTTTCTGGTTTTGGTATCAGGGTGATGGTGGCTTTGTAGAATGAATTTGGGAGTTTCTCCCTCTGCAATTTTTTGGAAGAGTTTGATAAGGATAGATGTTAGCTCTTCTCTAAATGTTTGATAGAATTCGCCTATGAAGCCATCTGGTCCTGGACTTCTGTTTGTTGGAAGATTTTTAATTACAGTTTCAATTTCATCACATTGGATAGGTCTGTTTATATTTTCTAATTCTTCCTGGTTCAGTCTTGGAAAATCAGGCTCCCCGACTTCAAACTGTACTACAAAGCTACAGTAACCAAGACGGTATGGTCCTGGCACAAAAACAGAAAATATAGATCAATGGTACAGAATAGAATGTCTAGAGATAATCCCACACACATGTGGTCACCTAATTTACAACAAATGAGGCAAGAACATACAATGGAGAAAAGACAGCCTCTTCAATAACTGGTGCTGAGAACACTGGACAGCTACATGTAAAAGAATGAAATTAGAACACTACCAAACACTATACACAAAAATAAACTCCAAATGGATTAAAGACCTAAATGTAAGACCAGACACTATAAAACTCTTAGAGGAAAACAGGAAAAAACACTCTTTTGACAAAAACCACAGCAAGATCTTTTTTGACTCACCTCCTAGAGAAATGGAAATAAAAATAAATGGGACTTAATTAAACTTAAAAGCTTTTGCACAGCAAAGGAAACCATAAAAAGACAACCCTCAGAATGGGAGAAAATATTTGCAAATGAAACAACAGACAAAGGGTTAATCTCCAAAATACACAAACAGCTCCAGCTCATGGAGCTCAATATCAAAAAAACAAACAGTCCAACTAAAAATTGGGCAGGGGCTTCCCTGGTGGTGCAGTGGTTGAGAGTCTGCCTGCTGATGCAGGGGACATGGGTTTGTGCCCCGGTCTGGAAGATCCCACATGCTGCGGAGCGGCTAGGCTGGTTAGCCATGGCCGCTGAGCCTGCGCGTCTGGAGCCTGTGCTCTGCAACGGGAGGGGCCACAACAGTGAGAGGCCCGCATACTGCAAAAAAAAAAAAAAAAAAAAGGCAGAAGACCTAAATAGACATTTCACTAAGGAAGACATACAGATGGTCAAGAGGCACATGAAAAGATGCTCAACGTCACTAATTATTAGAGAAATGCAAATCAAAACTACAATGAGGTATCACCTCATGCTGGTCAGAATGGCCATTATCAAAAAATCTAGAAACAATAAATGCTGGAAAGCAGGTGTGGTTAAAAGGGAACCCTCCTTCACTGTTGGTGGGAATGTAAATTGATATGACCACTATGGAAACAGTACGGAGGTTCCTTAAAAAACTAAAAATAGAACTACCATATGACCCAGCAATCCTGTTACTGGGCATATACCTTGAGAAAACAAAAATTCAAAAAGAACCATGTACCACAGTGTTCATTGTAGCACCATTTACAATGGCCAGGACATGGAACCAACCTAAATGTCCATTGACGAATGGATAAAGAAGATGTGGCACATACATAAAATGGAATATTACTCAGCCATAAAAAGAAACGAAATTGAGTTATTTGTAGTGAGGTGGATGGACCTAGAGTCCAGCATACAGAGTGGAGTAAGTCAGAGAAAAACAAATATCATATGCTAACACATATATATGGAATCTTAAAAAAAAAAAGATACTGATGAACATTGTTGCAGGGCAGGAATAAAGATGTAGACATAGGGAATGGACTTGAGGACATGGGGTGGGAGTGGGAAGCTGGGGCAAAGTGAGAGAGTGGCATGGACATATATACACTACTGAATGTAAAGTAGTTAGCTAGTGGGAAGCAGCAGCATAGCACAGGGAGATCAGCTCAGTGCTTTGCAATGACCGAGAGGGATGGGATAGGGAGGATGGGAGGGAGGCTCAAGAGGGAAGAGATATGGGAACATATCCCCATATATGGGAATATGGCTGATTCACTTTGATGTACAACAGAAACTAACACAGTGTTGTGAATCAATTATACTCCAATAAAGATCTATTAAGATCTATTAATACAGATATTTCAATTACAAAACAAGTATAGAAAAGGCAGTTTTTTGCCCCATCTTTAAATTCTAAGTTTTTTTCTCCTCCTTCTCAAAATAATCTCAGTCACATATAAGTAGCCAGTGAATGATAACCTTAGAGAAGTGACCTGTTTCATCTCAGTGAGCATCTGACTTCCAGCAGGTGATCTCATCTCCTGTAGCTCCTCAAAGGTTTATGCCTAAAACATACTCAAGATTTAGAAAAGAAACACATTTCAAACTTTAGACCCAGCACACTCTCACCTATCTTTGTCTGACACAGAGCAGTTCTTAGTGAGCAGAGAAAGAATTGAGATGATGAAAAGAACAGACTGTGATTGAAATGTTTTTCACTACAATCCGTGCACCTGGAGGGTGGAACTTTGCCAGGAATGACCCATGGTTTGCTGATGATGCCAGAAGTGAAAGCTGGGGCCTTGACTTGAGGTAAAGGCTAATGTTCCCTCTAATGTCTATAGGCTGTGAGTCAATGACCTTATTAGTTGATTAACAAGTTTTGAAAACTGAGTTTATTGTTATGATCAATTAAAACTTAGAACACAATTGTTCTGAAACACTTAATGAGATGCATAGTCATGATGGTATTTCATGGTAATTAGACAGAAAGGGTTAGAGACTTGGAAGATCCAATGAAAGGCTTCAAGTACTTTAGAATTTTCTGGCATCCCCAAGCCTAGGGTGAGATGGGGAAGAGCAAGAAAGGTTATAACATCCAGATTTCCAGAGATCAACCATGTTGATTTGTTTAATGATACCTTATATCTCTTTTATTCTATTTAATTGTATTTTAATCCATTATCTCAAAATATTTATTGAGCTTTCCTGTCTCAGCCATCGTTTCTATGCTGGGCATATAAAGGGGAGAGGTTTTACGTTTCATGAGAGAAATAGCTATTACTTTGTTGGGTGCCTGATCTGTGCCCAGTGGAATTCTGAGTGCATCATGGATATTTTCTCATAAACTCATGAAGCTGTTTCTATGGTAATCTTACTGGTGTGGCAGTAGGCACAGAGATCTGGGGTGGAATTAATTAAATATGTTTGTGGTGGAAGAGTTTAGCAAACTGCCTGTCACAGTATTGGTATTAAATAAATGACAAGAAAATAATGCTTAAATTGTTTAATTTGGTAAATTGAAGTGTTAGATTCAGGCCTTCTGTTTCTGACATTCCTACTAGCAGAGTGTATGAATAGACTTTGGAGTCCGTGTCTTAATTGTACTTCTGGATAAATGACTTGAAAAAGTTAGAGAAACTCTCCCAAACTCAGTGTTCTTGTTAATAATGAAGGTACAATATGTGACCTGCAGTGTTGTTTGAGGAATGATAGAGGATGGTATGGACAGTGTTGTTTGTATAGATATACGCTAGATCTTCAATGAATAATGGGTGTTATTTTCATTACATTTTCAATAAACTTTTCTTACATTTGAAGGAGGCTGGACTCAAACCCCAGATCGGGTTTGCTTTCCTCTGTATTTTGTTCATATCCTTATTAATGTCTTTCCTCCTAGTTTTACTTAAATGGATTCATTAGGGTTATGTGGTCAATAATTTCATATTAAATCCTCTATCCTACAGATTATATCATGTGAACTCTTTGAAATTGGTTTTCCTAAAATTTAGCACATCAGTCTAGCAAACATCTATTGGCTCCTTTTTTTTTTTTTTTTTAATTCATATTTTGCTGCGTTCGGTCTCCGTTGCTGTGCATGGGCTTTCTCAAGTTGTGGTGAGTAGGGGCCATTCTTCGTTGCGATGCGCAGGTTTCTCATTGCAGTGGCTTCTCTTGTTGCGGACAACGGGCTCTAGGCATGCGGGCTTCAGTAGTTGTGGCTCGTGGGCTCCAGAGCGCAGGCTCAGTAGTTGTGGCACACAGGCTTAGTTGCTCCGCGGCATGTGGAATCTTCCTGGACCAGGGCTCAAACCCGTGTCCCCTGCATTGGCAGGTGGATTCTTAACCACTGCATCACCAGGGAAGCCAGTAGAAGCTCCTTCTTCTACTTCTTCTACTTTCCCTGCATCACCAGTAGAAGCTCCTTCTTCTACTTTCCCCAACTAGTTCCTTTCTCCCAAGTTTCCCTATTATTCTATGATAGGTATTTTGCATCAGCCTCACTTTTGGTTCTATTTCATAATCCTAAACGTGTGTGTGTGTGTGCACAACTGGGTGTATGTCTGTGTTAACCTTTTTCTTACCTATTTTTAATTTAAGGTTTTTTTTTATGTATCTTAGTATCTTAGATAATTTTTGGAACAAGTTGGGGTATAAACAAAAAATGAAAAACTTTGGTTTACTAGAAAATAATGGAATTGTTTTTATTTCCTAAGTTACCTGCTTTTCCTTTCAGTGCTTTAGTTTTGGTTCAGTCATAGATCAGGCTCAGTAGTTGTCACATTTGGGCTTAGTTGCTCTGTGGCATGTGGGATCTTCCCAGACCAGGGATCCAACCCATGTCCCCTGCATTGGCAGGCTGATTCTTAACCACTGCACCACCAGGGAAGTCCTAAATCATTAATTTTATATTTGAATAAAAATAAAATACCATATTTGCAGAGATAATTTTCAACTTTGGTCATTTGACTAGTATCCATTTTGTTTTTTTTTTTGCGTGGTGGCTTGTGAAGTTATGCTTGATAATATATTCAAAATACTGAGGTCCATTGATGAACTCAGATGTAGGTAGGTAGGAAAATAGAGAACTCCAGGGGTTCTTGGAAATGTAATGATGAATTAGACCTATTTTCTTTCACAAACTGCTTTCCAAGCACATTGTAGTGAATACAAAACACATTTCAACATCTTAGATGATAGGGATTTCTCAATACACAGGGCAATATTTTATAAATCCTTCAGCAATATAAATCCAAGTGTAGAAATACAAAGTAGTATGACTTTGGCTGCCAGTGGAAAAAAAACATATTTCAGTCTAATTCTGTCAAAATTCTCAGCCCCTACTCTGCTGGAGTAGTATATTGTCTCAATCTGGTGTTCGTCCGTAAAGAAAACTTACCATGACCTCAACTTCAGTACTCCGTGTGGTTTAAAAGGAGTTGTGCCTGAGTGAAGAGAGGATACATTTCCAGTAAAAATCAAGGATTTTGCATATGTACATATGCATTTGAGCTTAAGATGTATATAGTTATTTAACCTTTTGTGCCATAAAATAAGACATAAAATGAGGAAGAAGCAACTAATTTGTTTAATCAAATCACTGTCTTCCAATGATTATATATCTTACATAGCACAAAGATTGCATGCATATGAATGAATGCAAATGATTTACTTTATGTTCCCTTGCAATTTAAATCTGCATGTTTTTAATAGTTTTCTTCCTATCTAATAGTTTTTATTTTATAGTATTTTATGTGATGATCAACTTAACTTACTTTTAAAGTTCTTTCTTCAGATTTCATGGTAAGACAAGAAAGACACTGACACAAATGGCTGCTACATTTGTTTAGTAGATGCTATCAGTGCTACATTTCTGAAGGGCTCTAAATTGTCCCAAGTTGGTGTAAAGATGGCCTGTATTCAATGATGTTTAAAAATAGTAAAAATATTATGGTTATTAAATCCAATCAACGTGCTGTAACAGTAAACCATCGTTACCTTATATTTTTAAAAATGACTTCTCATATCCAGTTTTCAATTCAGCCAACCTGAGTTGGTTAACAATTATGTGCAAGAAAATATTCTAGTCTCGGGGAGTCTAAATCTGTTTAAAATAGTTACTGGCCTGGAATACTTACAGAATCCCACATGTAAATCCTTCATGAACTTACCATGAGAGATTCTGAGAAAGAAAGAAGTCAGATTTCCCTTGTCTTTTTTATTTGAGTATTCTTGGGCGTTTGAGCCCATGGTTATCAACACCAAAACCTATAATGGTTAATTCTCAAGTATTTAATATTTTTTATTTATCATAAATTATACTACTCATTGTAGCATCATATTTTGTAAAGCTGTAATGGAAGAAGCATCTTTGGAATCTATTTAAGATTTGACCTTATCATAACTTCATCAATAATTATGACAGTTTGTTGTGTTAATTAGCCACTAGGCTTCAAGCACTACTCCAGGAGGTTGAACATTGAAAGTCCAAAACCTTTACAGAAAACATTAATGAAGGATTCTGAAAATAATTTTATAATAACGATATATTCACACTTGAAGAATATCATAAACTTCTCTGAAATAGTGACCTCCAAAGCCTAGTCAGAGAAATGCAGTTGGGATGATTATGTCAGAAAATCCTGAATATATATCCATGAATTTATGAATTCATATTGATTAACTATAGAAATTTTAATCCACTACACTTAGGATGTAAACTGATACAACTTTAAAAAAAAAAAAAACCTAGTAAGTGATTCTAATAAAGGAGATCTGAGGACTATGCTTTGAGAAAACTTTACATGGTTTCCTGAGTAAAGTTTAAGAATTTAGATTTAAGGATATCTATGCTGAATATCTCAATCCACTCCTGCAGTTCATAGAGTATATGACACTGTGAAACCACCAAAATTTCAGTGCAGTAGTCACCCGCAAGAACCCTGATGTGATTTCCCTTCTCTAAGATCTAGGAATTTCTCAACTTGAATTCAAATGTAGAGGGTCATCTAAAGATTCATATGAAGTTCTTGGTGTGGTATCTTTCCCTGTTAAGGAAGAAAACAATACAATACCATCAAGTGTCTGAAAAAATACTTTTTTCTGTGTGAGAGTAGGGGAGTGTGAGTTCTACTTTTATTGATATGCAAATACTATCATTAAGACCTCATCATATAAACAGTTAATTAAAATATATCCTCTTCATTAACTAAGCTATAATATTATCAAATAAAGAATTCACTACCTTTGGCCCCAAAATGAAATGGTTACCTCTTTTCATTTATTGATATTTTAAAATGTGATATTTGACATACCTCTGTATTTGTGTGGCATTTACTACTAATATGACTTAGGTTATTAATCTTTAAAACACATTTTGGACTATAGAAGTTTTAGTGTATTTTCATGAAAAAATGCAAAGCAATAGAAGAGATGAATTCTTTACAATAGCTAATTTGTGTTATCGAAGACGTTCTTATTTCCTGATTTACAGCAAGGTTTGGCAAAGTACGTCTATGTACCAAAGCCATCTGTTGTAAACACAATTTTATTGAAACACAGCTGTGCTCACTTGTTTGTTTTCTGTGGCTGCTTTTACACAACCGAGGCAGAGTTGAGTACTAACAATGGAAGGCATAGGACTGAAAAGCATAGAATATATACTACTAGGCTCTTTAGAGAGAAGTTAGCTGATGCTTAATTTAGATAGCTGAGAGAACAGTAGTTAAGTATATATTGTCTACATTAGAAAACACCAGATTTAAAATAAAATATTAAATATTTGATTGCTTTAATATGCTGATTTATAACAGAATATATATTGCGTATAATAGGGTAATCTATTCTTCAGGCTATTAAAATCTTGATAAATAGGTGAACCAACACCTGTAATTTAAATTGTGCTTATTTCTATTGTTAGAAATACTATATATTTTCTCAACAGGATTAGAAAACACCACTTTCATATTTTAAAATAAGGTATAGATATACTCCCATTGAAGAAAAAGATATGAATATAAAATAATTAATACATTGCAAATAGTTTTTTGTGTGTTTTCTTAAATATTCACTGTAGAGTTCAACTTTCCCTCAAATACATCTCTTTTTTTTTAGCTTTAATGTCTTATTTCCCTTCTAAAAATTCTTGTTGAAAGTGTGTAGGTTCATAATATTGAGTCTTTATATATTTTCTTAGGTTGAAATTTGATATGGCAAATCAGTAATTTGGGGATGACTGTGGACTGTTTGCTTAGAAACTCATTCCTCTGCTTCTAGGTTTTAGCAACAATTCTGAAGGAAGTGGGCATTACCATCTCCAACCCTCAGGGATCTTGGAAAGTGTGTCTGTGTGTAAGCAAGATTTTTGTTTTAATGACTGGTAAGAGTTTAGGGCCCAGGAAGGAAGAATGTGAAAAGGCTTGCAATATCGCCAGTTGCAAAGATGATAGAATATCATTAATACCTCCACTGAAAAATACTGTAAGTCCAGAGATTACTTATGAGAAATTACAGAAAGCTTTGAGAGTACAAACATTAATCTCACTTTCACACCAATTTTATTATTGTCACTTAGTAAGTAGATCTCCACTTAATGATTTTTCTAATGTGTTATTAAAGTTGTTTCCCATTATAATCTAAATAAATGGCAACTGATGTCAGATTTGCATTATATTTATATTTGAAAATGTACTCAGTTATGAAAATTGCTAATTTTTCAGTTGACGCCCAAAGCGACTACATTTTATGATGTGTCACTGAAAATACTGTTTTGTAATCCATAAGTCACTCAGCTCCTTAGGCTGATCCTCCTCAAAATAAATTCCTTAGATCTAATTTTTTAGTTCTTTTATGAAAGAACTATAAACATTCTGATGTTTTTTTTATGTTGTTCTGTTGCCAATCATTGTAGATATTCTCTTTTTTGAAAAAGATTTTTAAGAAAGACTTTTACGCTTTCACATTCTGTGTATGTGTGTATGTTTGGATGTGTGTATTTTACGGAAGACTTCGGCCCCCTTCATTGTAAATTAAGGTTCCCAAGAGAAAATAAAGATGGAAAAAATTAATCTGTCTCTGTAAATAAATGGATGGGCTCTAAGCTTTGTAGCCATCTCTCTTGCAGCAGATTAACTGTGACAGATGGACTCTTTAGCTACCCATCATTCAGTTTATAAGTTTCACGTTCTAACTATGTGCCACATAACCTCAAGAAAGACAAGCTTTCCATTATAAATGAAAAATGACCTGATTCACCACCATTGTGATAGACTCAATTTTTAAGTTATTTATCATAACCATAAAAAAGAATAGCAAGTATATAAATCAATGGGGTTTTAAGTAACTACATGTCCTTAGTGCTAATTTGAAATTTACCTGCTATAGATCCTTCACTTAACAATTTGTAAAAATGAAAAATATTCAACTGAAATATTCAAATACATATAAGGTCTTGGGCTGGGGTATGTCTGCTTTGCCTCCATCTCATTTTTCCCATTTTAGGAGTCCTAGTAGAATTCTTTCCTCTTCTCACTCGCTGATACTTAAAGATTTTCTTTCCTTTTTCCTATTTCTTCTTCCTCTTTCTAATAGTAATATCCAGAATCCCATGTGTTTACTGCTATCCATTTCTCTTCTTGGGTTTGGGGCTAAATGTGTCTTTTGGGATAGGAACAAGTACTCATGAGAAAAAAAGGGCAATTTCCATTCTTATCACTGTGTCCCCTTATACCAAGACAAATCATTGCTTCCTACGTCAAATTATTCATCTTGATGAAATTTAGAAATATATAAATACTTTCCAACTCCTTGTGCATCTGGAAACTCAACTTTGCCTTTCTTTAGCTGGGTTTTAAAGAAAAAAAGTAAAAGGGATTAGAGATCAAGAGGAAAATTGAAGCATCTTTTGGCACTTCTTTTTTTTTCCCCCCTCAAGTTTAAAACCACAGAAACATCTCAAAAAGAAAAAAAAGAAACAGAAAAGTCAGCAGGATTGCTAGATGACTTTAGTCAACAACTATGTAATACCATGTATAGACCCGACACTGGCACTGGTATAACAAGAAAAATTAAGTCTCTGAACCCATGTACTATATAGCCTAATAAAAAATAGATGTTCTTTAATTCACTCCTAAAGCATGTATGAAATGGTAACTTTGAGACTGTTCTTTAAAAAAAAAAAAAACACAAAAACACATGTGGTATGATATGGGAGTACAGAAGGGTTTTAACTGACTCAGTGAAGTCAGTGAAGAATCTCATGGAAAAGAAATGGTGCTGAGATGCTTTTTGAAGGATGAGTGAAAGTTGGTTAAACTAATATGGAAAAAGGGAAAGTATAACAGGAAAAAAACCTCTGTGGCAGGCGAGTTTATATATACATTATTGAGTACAAATAAAATAAAAACAAAAATTAAAAGAGCTAAGGGCAATCGGGGGATAAGATTGGAGATAGAGAGCAGAGAAGATCACACAGGGCCTTGAGACTTTAAAGAATGTTGGTCTAAATGTGCATGTGGATAGCAGCCGTTGAAAGGATTTCAGTGTGAGGAATTACCGTGCTCTGAATGGCACTCTCAAAACATCTGTTCAGAGCAGAATGGAGGGCAGATTTGAGGAGAACCATAACCGAGACAGAGAAATCAGCCAGGTGGCTATTGGAGGAGTTCAGCGGAGAGATGCTTGATAGTAGCTTGGAGGTGGAGAGAATAGGAGAGTTATGTTAAATATTAAAAAAATGAAAGGAACAGCCTAAAAGAGGGCAGGATGGAGGAACTATTGAATTACACAGCTTCTGTTGTTGTTTTAATGTCAGAAAGTTGAATATGCTTAAGATCATTGATAAGGATCCAGTTAAGAGAGAAAGGGGGAAGAGCCACAACAAGTGTTTCAGAGATGGGAGAATTTATTGAAACAGTAGATGTGGTGGCAGGAGAGAAGGGGTTTTAATCCTAGAGCCAAAGCTGTGTAATTTTTTTGGAAAAGGACAGAATATATTTTTCTGTGGAAAACAATATTTTATGTAGTGAATTGTGCTTATGGTATGCTATTATACTTCAAGAATATAATGGGTTAAGTATTCTGTGTTGGGCTAGCATTGGAAACTAGTCAAGTGTATCACTCACTCTCCTCTGTGGGAAGAAGTGGTCTTAGATTTAGAGGGACAATCAAATTCATGAAGAACGATAGGTTTTACCCAGCACCGAGTATATTTAGCTTTGCCTACAGGATATAGGGCAAAAACCAACACAGCACACACAGTAACAGCATAGCACAAGTCTTGCACCTCCCAGCAACAGCTTCTAATGTCCCAACCGTTTTGCACTTACAGTGTGTCTTGTCACAAGAGCCAAGTTGCATGTGTTCAGATAACTTTGGAGAAGTTCAAATGTATGTGACCAGCTAGCCGGGTGGCTCCCCTCAGCCTTCATGACTACACTTACCTGGGGTGGCAGCATCTCATCAGCACCATTAACTCATGAACTGTTTATAGCTGCTTGGTCTAGTCTGTCTTTCTCGGCTAGATTCTCACTTATCTGGGATCTGGTGAAGGTAAGATCCTATGCGTTCCATGAGATAATGGAATTTGGAAGATTCACCACATTTCAAATCCTCAGGCATCCCCGAAGTTAGAAGAAAAGCCTCAGAACTCTGTTACTTCCCTTCTACTGCCATGTTTATTATTATTAACCCTTTACCTAATCATTTACTAAAACAATTTGTGGCAGTTTTGTTACTTTTGATTTGTTTTTTGCATTGTTTATAGTTTATCTAAAATTCTCTACAAATATCAGGCAGTTACATATTTTTCACCTGTCTTGAATAATTATTTGACATAACAGCTTACATTTGTTGAAACTGGTAAGCAGTTGACTGGTAACTTACAAATTTTTATGTTTTCTAAAGTAGATATTTTCAGAACTTGACACATTTCATTACTAAGAACAGAAATAATTCTATATATTAAAAATGTTTCAGAGTAATTTTTCTGACATTAAAATGAATTTTTAAAAACCCTTAGCTGTTTCATTAGCAGCTGTTCATTAATTTATTCATTTAACATCCCATCAAACAATTATTAAAGAGCTCCTGTGTACCGAGGCTAGGCGATGGCATGAGTATCAAGGAGGCTTAATCTAGGGGATTTAAATAACTATGACAAAGTATACTTTGCTTAATTCTCTTTGGAATTGGAGATAGAGTTTTTTCTTCTGTGTACTGTGTCAGTTAGGAATATGCAGCTATAACTCAAACTAATAGTAAGCAAAAAGTCAGCAAATGTCTTATTATTCCTATCTAATAATAAGTGTGGCGATATGTAGTCTTAGGATGATAGTACCATGGAACTGCCATAGCAGGGACTAGGCTCTTTTCTGCACTATTACTCAATCATTTTTGTAGCTTTTCTCATCATGTTCCTTGCCTCATGGTTACAAGGTGGTAGTCTGTCCTCCCCCTTGCATCTTCATTCCATAGAGGAAGAACGAAGGAAAGAAAAAGGTACACAAACAAACGTTAGCTATGTTTTCTACCTTTAATAAACCTTAGTGGAATCCCCACTCAACTTCTGTTTACATCTTATTGGCTAAAACTGTATTCCATGGCTACATCTGCTGCAAAGCATGGTGAAAATCTAAACATACTGAGACAGGTGTACTGATATCCTTAACAAAACTGGGGATTTATGAGGATATCAGATAGGCAACTCCAAGTGACGACTGTGCTTCATATCATGTTATTTCACTTGGTCACTTTCTAAATCAATAGTATTTAGAAAATTATTTTTTGTTACATAACCTTAATTCCATATTTTATATGCTTATGCCAAACCTTCTTTTACCATATAGAGAATTATACAAAATTAGAACTTAGATTATGATTCTTTTTATGAAGACAGAAAACTTATTTTAAATGTTTTGTGACTTATAAATCTTAAATATTTTATAACTCTTTTATTCACCTTTCCTTTACAAGGTTTGACACTTGAGCTCTTTGACCAAGAACACCTTACAATGGCAAAACATAATATTAACATGCACTCATTTATTCCACTTTGGCAGTTACTTACAATGGTATAGAATTTTCTTTTTTTTTCATTGAAGTACAGCAGAAAAAATATTTTAAAGCTCGTTTACATTTAAAATCACATTTATAACTAGAGATTTATTATCAATCAATAATTTCAGGGGGTGGTCGTGGTGGGATGAATTGTGAGGTTGGGATTGACGTATATACACTAATATAAAGTAAATAACTTTATATATAATAGTAGATAACTAATACTGAAGTATAAAGTATACTAAAACTAAAGTATAAAGTAGATAATTAATAAGAACCTGCTGTATAAAAAATAAAATTCAAAAAAAGAAAACATTTTCATAATGTTTTCATTTATTACTATATAATTAACTTTCTAAAAGCTTATGATGAACTTTCTACATTACTTTACATTACCAAGATATTTTTGTTGCATGTACTAAGATTTGTGAGTCTTAAAATCTTGTAGAATCATAGCAGTGATAAAAATTTCAAAGTAGCAGTTGATTTCATAAGTGCACTTATTAAGAGGATGCATCTACATTTATATATATATATATGCACACACACACACAAAAGCCACAAATAATACATGAATAGAAGCAAATCTCTTTGTCACCCCCAACCCTTAATATGTAGAAGCTCTGGGAAAGAACTGATATTGTACAATGCAGTCAGCTTAGGTCTGTTTTAAATTGCTATTCACTACAATAAATTTCCAAAAATACTGCAGTATTGAGATCTATATCTAGATTATTGTCTACCCTAGTGAAGCAATAGGTAATCATTTCAAGTTATCTCTAAGCAAGGATGGTAAGGTTTGGAGACATAGGAGGCTAACATTTCCAAAAATTGAAGGAGAGTTCTCTGAGCTGGGATAGCAGAAGGTAGATCAATCAACGATGGCTTGTTGGTGGGTTTTAGACCTAAATACTAGTGACTTTTCTACAGCCAGGTAGGGGATAACGTTTGGTGCATTCAGACCAAGGAATGGAGTGTGTCTATACTTCAGGAAAGAATAGATGTTAATTTCAGACACACCTTGGATTAACTACTATATCTTCCATTTACTAGCTACATGGCCGTGGAAATTTACGTAATCTCTCTCACCCTCAGTTTCATTGCAAAATTGGTGCGAGGATTAAAGTGGAAGGACCTAACAGAATGACTGACACATAACAGGCATTTTCACCACTATCTGCAGTAATAGTCCCATAGCTCTAAATACAATCTGTATACTGAGATTTCCCAAATGTGTATCTTTAACTAGAAGCTCTCTCCTGAACTTCACACTCTTACTTCCAACTGCCTGCTCAGCAGGTCTACTTGGATGTCCAGTAAGCACTTCAAGTTTATCATGTCCCACACTGAATTTCTGATCTAACACCCTTATCCAGTTTTCCCCAATGTACGCGATCCTTCTATTTGTTCTAAAACAATTAGAGTGAGTCATCTTTGACTCCTTTTCTTTCGTATCCCGAAACTAATACCTTGCTAAATCTTATTAACATTAATGTTACATTATGTCCAATATGGTACCCCTTCTCAACCCCTCTGCTGATATTTCCATGTACAAGCCACTATTTTCTTTAACCTGGTTATGATAACCACCTCATTATGGTAACAGCCTCCTAACTAATGTACTTTCTCTCTGTCTCTTGTCCACCCCCACTCCGTATCAAAGTCTATATTTGACCAGCAGACAGTGGAATCGTGCCACAGCTCTGCTCAAAATACTTCCGTGCCTGTCCATCTCACTCAGAGTAAAGGCCAATATCATTCCAAGTGCCCGCAATGTTCTGGATTATTTTTACTTCTTTACTGGATCTTTGACTTCCTCTACCTCTGCTTTCCCTCTGGCTCACAGTGCTCGAGACATTTTCTTCTTCCTGGTGCAGAGCAAGTGCACATACATCTCAGGGTTTTTGCATTTTCTGTGCACCATGGCCCCTACCCACCCCCTATGCATGGATTGTTCCTCTTCCAAATGCCAGCTTGGTCTGCTCTTCCCCTTCTTAGCTCAAAGGTCATCTCAGTGAGGCCTTGCATGACTGTTTAGTTATCCATCCCTCTCTCCCTTACTCCGTGTCCCTTTTACTGATTCATTTTTCTTCATAGAACTTACCATATCACCTAAAATACATTTTGTTTATTTACTTGTTTATGTACATGGTAGTCACTCAGTAAATGCTTATTACATGAATAAATGTATACATAGAAGTGGTTAAAAGTAAACTTGAGTTTAGTATCCTCTCAACCTACATTTGAGGAATTAGAGATAAATGGGTCATTTTTGTTTTCCATCTAGCTTTAGAAGATGGTAATAAATTATAAAATTATGAAGTAAATCTTTTAATTTTTGAACTAAATTTACAGATCATTCAGTCCTGTTTAGTAAAAAAAAAAAGAACTGGAATTATGTATAATATACACTGATGAAAATTTAAATATTGTGACATAAAAGCTATGAACTTTTCCAGTCATATATAGTTAGTATTTAGCCTTTCATGTAGGTTTTATAGCCTGTGTACACAAAGCTGAGACATAGGATTCTTGAAACATCTAATTTTTTCTTGACTTAAAATATGAAATACTGTATATTTGACCAGTGACCTATGTTAAGAAGTCTCAATAGAAAATCCTTTTTCTAAATGACCATCAAAATCTAAATGATTAAATGGAATGGATCTGTATCAGCCTTCAAAGATAATTATGTAAGTGTGTTGTCAAGAAAATAAGGTTGTATATATCATTAAGCGTGAGAAAATGCAAAAGCAAATACATAGCATTTATATGAAAGAAGAAATAATAGTCTGTGTGTTTGTAATTGCTTTCTCTATGTGCTGTGTGACAAATTGCTCACAGTCCTCACAGGATACTGTGCCTCTGCTTAAAAAGTTAAATGTTTCCCTGATGCCATTTATTACTTTAAATCTAAGTGTTGTCTCTTTGTTCTTTATTTTTTAAGATCAGAAAGTCTAACATAATGGGGAGTTTATGACCCTTTTCGTACAAACCTTATCTCATCCCAATCCCCGCACTACTGGGAAAGCTCAATCAGGGTTGCTTTGGAGAAGAGAGCAGGACATATACACACAGGAGGGCATATACCGTTCGTTGGTGCCTCTACTCTCTTCCACACTTCTCTTATTCCCAGCCATTTTCCAGTAGTTGGACAAGAGACGGCCCTATGGCCCAGTCATTGACTCTAGTCAAGGAGATATAATCAAATCACTAACTGCCAAGGAAGTTTCTGGGAGGGAACAAAGTCAGCTGACATTTCCATTTAATCTTTTTCCTTTCTACTACTTACTGCCTGGTAAAATAGATACGGTGTCCAGAAATCCAGTGCAGTTTAGATTCAACTGCTCTGAGGCTCACATAGAAAACTCAAGTTTGGAATTAAGTTAGGGGGTATAAAGAGAAAGAATCAGCAGTGTTCAAGGGGTGTGTTACTTTGTATGGCTGCCTGAAAGACACAGTATGTTCTGGGAATCATGATCTACTTCCCCTTCCTTGGGTTGAAGCTAAGCAGAAATGTTCCTGGAAAATGCATCAATAGCTTCCTGATTTCTTCTCTTTTGACAATGATAGCAGCTTCTCTGTGGGCTAGTTCACAGCATTATTCTGGGAGTCATTCCTTGAGTCCCTTCAAAGAGCTTGATCTTCTACTTCTTGTAATGATATTGTGAGTAATTTCTGGCATGTTGGACAACTCAGGGCCCCATCAGGAGGCAGAAATCACACAGTAATTTGAACAGGACAAATTTAATGTAAAGAATAATTATAACAAGACTGTAGTAACAGTGATTACCTAGTGGGAGTATACAAATATCTAAAGAATTCAGGAATAGTCTATATAAGGAGTAGTCACTACCCTTAGGCTAAGATAGAATACCCAAGAAAGAGACCGATCTAAAATAACTCCTTCCCTAGGATCGAGATCCAGGCCTCCCTGAGAGGGTGTGGTCATGTTACTGAGTCCAGACTTGCAGATAATTCACCCTTTGGGGTTCCTTAGGAGACTGCCCACAGCAGAACAGGAGCTGCACACACTTCAGAACCTGGCCCTGCAGAGACTCTTTACAATACAGCAATTTGATGAGAAGAGCACACTGGATCTAGAAAGACAAGTCCTGTGTTCTGCCATGTCCCTCCAGCACCTTCGACTGACGAAGCAAAATTAGCATAGTGCCAGTTGGCAAAGGAGAAGTACTCAGGGTTCAGCTCAGTTACCACAGAATAGGCAATGAAAATGTGCATTTGGGGCTGGGAGGCAATAAGTCAATCACTAGCGCACACATGGAACTAAATTCTGACTAAATCACCAGTTCAGAGCCTTGGCGTTTGCACTTCTCTGGGCCCATGATAGTCTTTACCCAAACCTGTGGTGTAAATCTGCTGCTTCTGCACCCCTTTCTACCTCCTCAATGAAAACTTCTATATTTATTAGTTTTATGAGTTGAATCGTGTCTCTTCAAAATTCATATGCTGAAGTCCTTACCCTCGGTACCTAAGAATGTGACCTTTGAAAAGAGGGTCTTTACAGAGATAATAAAGTTAAACTGAGGTCACTAGGAGCAGACCCTCATTTGATATGACTGGTGTTTTTATAAAAAGGGAAGATTTAAACACAGAGATACACATAGAAGAAAGGAGATAAGAGAGACAGAGGGAGGAAATGGATGTCCATAAACCAAGGAGAGAGGCCTGAAATAAATTTTTCCCCTCACAGCCCTCAGAAAGAACCAACCTTGAGGACACCTTGATTTCACACTTCTAGTTTCCAGAACACTGAGACAATTTTATGTTGTTTAAACTTTGTGGTACTTTTTTATGGCAGCCGTAGCAAACTAATACATTAACATACTTGCGGTTACAAGTATTATAAATGTGGCTTAAACAATGAGTGTTCCTCTCCTACAATAGATGTACTGAAGTAAGTGATTCAGAGTGTGGGTCTGGCTCAATGCAATCAAGGCCTGAGGTTGGCTTCTCTGCAATATTCATCGCCGTCCCCATTACACTGTAAGATGACTACAGTAGCTCTGTGCATCTTGTGCTCACAGGACAATGTTCAAGGGGCTGTCTTCATCAGAGAGGAGGATCTTTCTTGGAAGCATCTATTTCCCCAACAGATGTCTCCATAGTGTCTTAGAATAGTGTTCATACTCTCCACATCTGCGATGGGGCGATGGGAAAGTGCGTACGTGACAAGAGATGGACTCTTCCACTAGAACCCAAGATGGGGGGAATAGCTGGGGCAGGCAAACAACCATGTTTGCTCCACCTTCCCTAGCCATCCTAGCTAATGTACAAATTCCCCCTGGCCATTGCCTTTCCCTTTGCCAGCTGTCATTTTCTTTTTCAACACTTATGTTTTCTGAACTTACCCTATTTTGTTAGTTTCTTGTGAGTTTGCCTTGCTCTATTAGAATTAAACCTCCATGAACCCTGGAGCATATGTGTCTCGTTTGCCCCTATAGCCACACTTCCTCAGACAGCAGAGTAGATATTCCATAAAATATTAACATTGTCAATTGAGTGATGGTACTTAGGGACACTTAGAAGTATTATCTCCTCTATATTTCTCTATTAGTAAAGCTTTCTAGTCCTACAGAGAACATTTACCTTTTTCTAATTTTTCTATTTCCCTAGAAACGTTTCTGAGGTGGTAGAAGTTAGGTCTCTCTCCAGAAACTATTTTAGTACCACCACACATACCACCAACTGGGTCTCCAGGCTTGACTCAGTACAGCTGTGTAGTCAGTACTCAGATGCCATCACTCTGGTGTCTTAACTTGGTCCTGCAGGAAGCTGAACATCTAACCTTGCTCTGCCCCTCTACCACAGGGTTTATCATAAGATCAGCTTCTTGCTCTTTCCAAATGTGTGGTCATCATAGATATTACATATCAGATATTATGCTTTCTCATATAAATTTCGGCCTCTCAAGAACAGCTTGATAAGTTGATGAGAAATCTCCTTCTCTATTCTGTGAAACTAAGAATTATAGTAAAGGTCCAGTAGTGTGAAACAAATTCCTCTTCTGCTTGTACTGTAAGAGTACGGATCACTTAAAGGGAACGAAGCCCTCTACCTTTTTGAGAAAGCCCTCAAAAAGAGATTTTTCAAATAAATATATTTCATTTATATAACAGGCTTACAGTCATCACCAATTATGTGTCTTTTCTGCTTTTCATTGCAAGAGACATAAACTTGAATTACTCAGGGTATTTTCTCTTGAGGATTTCCTATCTCAGTGGGAAAAACTGAGAGGTGTGCAAATAATATCCAGTACAGTAAGCATAATCTCAAGGAAAAAATTCACAGTTTGGTGGTGGTAGATAAGGTGAAGTAAACAACCAGGTCTGCTATGATATTTAGGGAAGGTTTTCTAGTATAGGTAAAAGTATAAGAAGTCACCACCAATGTGTTGACAATTGAAACCAATGTTTTCTTGTTTTGAGGGTTTAGGAGAATGGACTTGTTTGGTCATTTCTTGGTTATCTTTCTGGCTTAAGGAAACAATTTTATTGTGTGGTTTTTGTGGGTCAGAAATTTGGGATATGCTTGGGGACAGTGTTGTGGATATAAGTCAGGGGAGCTGGAACAGCTGGGTGCAGATCAGCCCTGTCTTTGGTCAGGTAGTCTACAGGCTTGCCCATGTGGAGTCTCCACATGGACTAATTTGGGCTTCCTTGAAGCCTGGCAGCTCAGGGCTCCCAGGCAACTTATATGGTGACTTAGGTTCCAGTGTTAGATTCCCAGCAAACAAGGTGGATGTTGTGTGCCCTTTCTAAGCTAGCCACAAAAGTCGCGCAGTGTCACTTCTTCCTCATTGTATTGGTACACGAGTGTCCCAAGCCTGCCTAGATTCAAAGGTCGGGGAATATAGACCCTTCTTTTCAGTGGGAGAATTGTCAAGGTCACCTTGTAGAATTGTTACTCTGACAGGTGACATTGTTACACCATGCCACAGTCAGCTTTCTGGCCACAATTTATATCCCTCCCATTAGCAAAATACGCTTCCTTCTCCAGGACACACGTCTCCCACCCCACATTTTTACCACAGCAATCCCAGGCTCAGGGTATACAATCGTTTCTTTAAACCATATCTGTGTGTGGATAAAGCTATTTTGTGCACTTCCTAAGATACAGCTCCTTGAGTATCATTCTCGTTCATCAGAACCCCTGTGAATTAAAAAGACATAAGATAACCAATATAGGCAATCTGATTCAAAAAGAGAAAATCAGAGACCCACAGCAGTTGCTGGTATGTAGCATTGCTGACACTCAGCTGGGCACATGCTGTCAGTTTCTTGGTTAGAGATTGATGCTGCTCTCTGGAGTCGTGCTCTGGCACCTTTTGGCTACATCCCTTGGACATTATTCTTCTTCCATTAGAAGGGGCTGGTATGTATAAATAAGGAACTTCCTCAGCTTATTTCTTGCTCAAAGTAGTTCGAAAGTCCAAAGGCCTATTTTAATTTTGCACTACATTCTTTTCATTTCACTTTGAAATCATTTTTTTAAAAGTGTACTTTTGTAAATGTATCAGTTGTAATCTACATTAGACAAACTCACATCCATAAATCTCTTTCCATTTCCTCGCCTTTCCTAGGGGCTGCCCATATTCCTTTGCTGGTGGTTCTAGGTCAATGAAACCTCTGCTTTCATTACTTTGTCTCTCAATTCTGACTACCCTGCCTTCTCTTTCCCTTAGGAGGACTCTCTTGATTACATTGGCTTCACCCAGCTAATGCAGGATTACCTCCCCATCTCAAAATCCTTAAACCTGCAAAGTCCCTTCTGTCATCTAGGTAGCATATCCACAAGCCCCCCTGTGAGGCTGCTAAGGGAATACTCCCCTTAGAAGCGCTTTTTGTATTGAGATGTAGTATCTGTGAGATGTGTCCTTAAAATTCTCAGACAGCACTTTTGGTGATTATGATGTGTCAACATAGGCTCATCAGTTCCAATAAAGGCACTGCTCTGATGCGGGAGTTTGATTACAGGGGAGGCTATGCGTGTATGCAGGCAGTGGGTATATAGGAAATCTCTGTACCTTTCCTTCAATTTTGCTGTAAACCTAAAACTCCTCTCAAGATGTAAAATCTTAGGAGAAAAATAACATAGCAACTTTTTCTATAAACATAACAAATTCAGGAAGAAAGTCCTCAGAGTTTGTGTGAAAGGTTCTATGAGGCACACCTTAGATCTTCGCTAGGTGTTAATATAGGAATTTATACCCTCACCATGGCCCTTTATTACTCACAGAACAGTTTACTGCCTGAAAAGATTGGTCTGGGTCCTTGCTTTCGAATTCTGTAATTTCTAATTTCCATTCAATAAATGGACACTTGGTTCTTTAGTTGATCTCTTATTTTATTATAGGCAACTAGGAGAAGGCAGACATTCCCTTCAGCACTCAAATCTACGTAGCTATACTGTTGCGTTTTTAGGCACATTTTGCTATTTTTAGATAACAGCTTTGCTATATTTCCTGCCACTATATTAAAAAGGTCTTCATTACTCCCGGTACCAACAGCATTTTTGCTGTGTTCTGGATAGCATCCTAGAGGCCAACCAGACTCCGGTCTCCTTAAGGCTCACCAGCTTCCGCCATCTAGTTCCAGAGCTTACGCCATGTGTTTCAGGAGGCAAGGGAGAGTTACATGGTTTGGTGGTGGTAAGTGGTTGTAAGCAAGAGAAGTCAGCAATGAGCTCTGCTGTAACATTTAGGAAACACTTCCTTACAGAAGTAAAACTTGAGAAGAAGCAACTTCTTGCCTGAAATACACACTGAAGTTGAAAGAATTGAAGTTATATTTTTCCTGTTTTGAGGGGTGTGAAGAGAGTTACAAACAAAAAGACCAGAATTTTAGAAGAATGTAAAAGTATGAAGGTGGAAAGACTGAACTCTGTGTCTTATCCCTTATTCCATCATCCCCAATGTCAGGTGTGATGTCCTGAGCACAGGCCAGAGTTAATGGTTACTGGGTGATGGGGAAGCTGAGAGGGCCCCCAGTAAGCCTCACCTACCCCATAGTTTGGCATAGGATCAACCATAATCTCATCTCTGAGTATTGAATGTCCTTTAGCTTCCTATATCTAGGTTAATATTTAGACATCATTCTAGATAATGTTTTCCAACTAAATATGCATTAAGGAATAAAATAAAGAATGAAGGTGCTGGTACTGGAAAACAAATGAACGGATGTCAAATACTCATTGAAAGCATAGCGTATTCAGCTTGGCTTCCCGGGCGCTACTAACAATAATTTCATCGAACATTATTTCTGCTGCATCACGTTGGAAATGCACTTTGGAATAGTTCTACTTCAGTTGCTTTCCCTTGGGTTTTGAGAAGTTTGCCCTGGAATATGAGAAAACCCAGTGATGGGAAAATTTCACAGTGTATGGCTGAATGATAAATACATTTATTTAAATGCTGGAAATGACGGCTGACTGAGAGGTCGGATAGAGTACACGTGAAGCAGTGGTGGTGTGGAAATGACGGCTGACTGAGAGGTCGGATAGAGTACACGTGAAGCAGTGGTGGTGTGGAAATGACGGCTGACTGAGAGGTCGGATAGAGTACACGTGAAGCAGTGGTGGTGTGTCATAGATATTTTTAGAGTTGTTGGTGATTGCTTCATTTATAAGGAAGCAGATGTATGATTGTCATTTTGGTATAAGCTGATCTGTCCTTAAAATTCATAATTGATGGAGAGACCAGGTAGCTTTGAGAGTGAAAACCAGGAAGTACGAACCATCTCTGCACATTTACTGTCTTGTGATTGCCAGACATCAGCTCTACATTCCTGTTCCCCTAGTTGACCACCTCTTCAGAGCTTTGTCTGTATTTATTGTCAGTTACTAGGAAGTTTTGTTTTTCTAAAACCTGTTCTGCTTATAAAAAATATCTCTGACTTTTCTCTTAGAATAAAGAAATGTGAGTATCCCTCAAAGAACAGGAGATACTTGAATTTGTGTTTAGATTTTTTACAACAACAAAGGGAACATGAGAAATAAACTTAGAACGGGCCTACCTTTTCTGTTAAAGTGTAAGCACCTTGACGTGCAGGGCTGTGACTCTTGGTGTAGTGTGCGTGTGTGTATGCACATCTGCACACAAGGCCCCTTCCTTGACAATAGGAGCATAAAGGCATGTATGGCACAATCGAAACGGAATTTGGCAGCTGGCATACACAATAATGAGCTCAAAGTTGATGCTCAGAATCTGAAATGCCACCAACAAAAACCTCATTCTCTTCTTCATAAAAATACTTAGTTTAGGTAAAATATCAATTCTATTCCCGAAACTTCTGAATTAAAACCCTCTGTGGAAGGGAAAATTACATGTTGGAACATTCCTCCCTTGACCCTAGGGTGGTGGGAATATTCATTTCTCAACAGAATATTCATTTCTCAACCAACTTTATCCTTTGGAACACTGCTTTGGCCAAGCATTGGCCAAACATAAATGGTGAATAAAGCAAATAGATACAAGCAAAATTGCTGAGAAAATGCTTCTTAACCAATTCTTTCACAGTCAGCTCAGTCAATGCTTACCAGCCTTCTGGAAAACGTCCCAAGTTAGGCCTTTTTGCTGACTGTCATGTTGAGAGAAATGAGAGACTGGATTACAATGGGAAGAGAGGTGGGGAGAAATGCAGGTGGTGAGAGGAGCAGATTGGAGGAGTGGGATCTAAGTAACATATATTATATAAATATAATATATTTTAACATACTTGATGTGCATATAACATCAAATATAAAGCCACTAGATATGTTTTAATCTATATTTGTCTGTATTCTTCAACTCTAGACATGTTAAAGAACTTGCAGAAGATCTTTCTTAAAGGACATTGTGGAGTCCATGGTGGAGTTGGTGGTGGGGTGATGGTTGTTGGATGCTGCTAACAAGTCCAGGGGTGGCCTGGGTGACTTGACTCTCCTGCAGTGATTTTTCGCCTTTCATCGGCAACCTAGCCCATACCTGTTCCCGTGGTGAATGCAGGAGGTGTACAAGCATGCAAACTCAATCAGTCAGGCATATTTCAAGTGTCTACTTTCTAACTCTGCTAACATCCTCTTGGCTAACACAAGTTACATGGCACCTCTGAGAGTCCAGTTGCAGGACTCTGTTATCACAGAGGGACACATATAGGAAGGGATTAAAAAAAAAAAAAAAAGTGGGGCCTTCATTATAACCCATCTATCACACATGACTGTATAAATCCTTCCAAGCCACTTTCTATGGCCCTAAAATTTACTGATGGGTAAAGAAGTTCAAGGTATCACCAAGGGTTCTTTATTTATATAACCATTCTATTTTATTTTCACAGCCGTCCTTTAGATATATATTTTCCATTTAGAAAAAATGATGAGGATGCTGAGGCAGAGAGATGCTGTGGCCTCACTGAGCTTGGATTCAAACCCAAGTCAAACAAAGCTCTTAATCTTGTTACAAAAGCAGAGTACTGGAGAAGTGGGAATTACTCCTAGTTGGAGACAGGCAAAATAGCAATTTGATAAAAACATCAAAAGTTAGTGAGACAAGTTGATAGTAGAGACTCCAGTGTTAAAATAGCTGCCCATCAAGTTCTGGTTGTGATGGTGAATCCAAAGGATGATTGAGTGTCGCAGTGAACTGCTTTTTAAAATTTTTTCTTTAAATGTCTAAATTCTGCAGTATTAGCCTATTTTAAAAATAGCTAATATTTTTTCCAATACAGAATGAATTTTGAAAGGAACCTTTGTCGAATAATGTTTCACTTCACTGCTCAAGGATTTCAGTACACCTTTCCAAAATGGCTAATGAGAATTTTGCTGAGCACTCTCATACTTGAAATATCTGTCAAATCAGGGTCTCCAAGTGTGAGTATAGGAAATAGTTCTGGGCTGCACAAAGTTACTAGTGGAAAGGAGGGTTTGTTCTTCACTTAAACTATTTAGAGCACACAGAAATCTGATTATTTTCTAAAATACAACTACCAGAAGATCCATTTAGGATACCCCTCAAAAATAAAAAGAGAGCAGCAAAAGTCAAAGCAGTAACATTGGAGCTCTGTAGAGTTAATAAATCAACAGAAATACGTGCTTGGCTGACTTTGATAGTCTCAGCACTAAAAAGCATCTGTCTGAAAAGATCTACCATATTTACCAAAAAAAAATCGTAACAGCAGTCACGGTGCCACTGCACATAAAGCACTGCTTATCACACACAGGCATGCACACACAAGCATACATACATTGCATCTCAAAGAGATGAATTATATCCTTCTCTAGGACGTTGAAACTAAAGTGTACTTGGAACTCACACCTGATAGAAGAAACAGATGAAGATCATATATATGCTAATTTGGATTTGAATATACAGTCTAGTACTGTTTAGAATTATACTCAAAGGAAATGGTGAAATCTGATTATTGAAGTTCTGAAAAGTAAACCAATTAACATCTGAGGAGTGCGTAACATTTTCACTTAAATGCTAGCAATTAGCCATATAGTCACCTTTTAGACACCATAGGCGAGAAATTCAGGTATTATCTTACGTCAGGCTTTGAATATCATTTTCTTGTCAATATCGACCCAACTGTCAGTGATTATTCTTGATCTCCAGGCTGTCTGAAGCAAGATGAACTGGAAACTCAAGATGTTCTTCTGTATTAACCTGATCACAGCAAACCAGGAGGGAAGGGGTTTTATATCCCTTCAAGCTCCTTATCTCCTGAGATTACCTTAATTCAGAGATCTCTTACTTTTTGATCTTGAGACTTCTATCCTCTACGTCTGAAAACCTAACATTTTCACTTAGATGACCCACCAATTCAGTCACTGTGTTCTTGGTTTGACAGGTGCAAGTAGAGACTTGGCCATGTTTGCAAGATGTAATAGTTGCAGTATCAAATACCTTAAAGTTAAATTTTTTCCATTCCTCAAACCTTAATTGACCTACTCCTCATTACTTTAAAAAAAAAAAAAAAACTGACAGCTTCCTCTATGATAAAAATTCTTTTGAATTAAATGTTTAGAATATAGGTTTGTTTCTCAATAGGGGAAGGAGGTTGTACACTGGCTATATCTGGAGACATTTTTTCTTGCCACAGCTAGGAATGAAATTGAACACTTAGTGGATGGAGGCCAGGGATGCTGCTAAACAACCTATAATGCATAGGACAGCCTGTCACAACACAAAAGTACCTGTTTTAATTGTAAATAGTGCCCAGGTTGAGAAACGATGGTATAACCAAAAGAAAAAAAAACAAATACTGCCGACCTCTATTTCTGCAATCCTTTATTACCCTTTGTCCCTAGGGGAGAATGGAGCCTAAGGCTAAACCATGCATTTACTTTTAGAGAAAGGATTTCATGTTCATTGTGGGAGTATCAAAACACATAGCATATACTGAATGGAAAAGGTTGGGCGTGGGTAAAATAAGCCATTTTTAGGGAAAATAGAGGATCAAATCTCCTATTTATTCATTCACTCTTTCGTTCCGAATCTTCCATATATCTGGAGCACATAATATGGCCCAAAGTGCAGGGGTGGGGTGGGGTGAGGTGGGGTGGACACAGTGAATCAGGCATAATACTTAACATTAGGATGTCAGCAGCCCATGGTTGATTGTGGAAGGAAGGCTGAAGAGAAAAGAAAAAGTACAATGCTTCCTCCTGTCTTTGTTTTCCTAGTTGCAGAAATGCTAATAATACAAGAGCCATGAAAACAGAGGCATATAGATGGAAAAAGGTAAAGGCAGGAAGAATCTAACAATTATGAGAAACTTAATGTATTGTATTTGGTAGGTTACATGCAATGTCATTTTATTTTCCTAAAATGCTATTTGAAGATTAAGAAACAAGCCAAGAGAAGCCCTGCAACTCATCTAGAGATACAGCTAGGATTTAACTTGATAGATTTTGGTCTCAAAGGTCCAGCTTTTCCTCCAATCTCAAAGTTATCAAGTCTCGGGCTTCCCTGTTGGGGCAGTGGTTGAGAGTCCGCCTGCCGATGGACGGGACACGGGTTCGTGCCCCGGTCCGGGAAGATCCCACATGCCGCAGAGCGGCTGGGCCCATGAGCCATGGCCTCTGAGCCTGCGCGTCTGGAGCCTGTGCTCCGCAACGGGAGAGGCCACAGCAGTGAGAGGCCCGCGTACCACACACACACACACACACACACACACAAGTTATCAAGTCTCTCCTCTATTCAGATTGTCTCTCACCTCATCCTCCTTTACCTGGATAATGCCTATTCATAGTTGAGCTCTAAGTAAATGACTCTTTCCTGTAAGCCTTGTGTGAAAGTCTGAATAAATCACCTCTCCAGTGTGCTTCCTGTACTTCTTCAACCATGGTCCACATCTCAGTGTACTGCAACAGCTTATGTCCTCTCACTCTCTAGAGTATAAGCTCCTTGGCTCTCTTATTAACTCAAAATCTCCACAATTAGCATAGTAGATGGCATATATGTTCTGTGTGACTAAATGAATGACTTTGTGTCTGAGATATTCTCAGTTATTGGATTATTGTAGTATATGTGTGTGTGTGTGTGTGTGTGTGTGTATATATATATATATACATATGTATATGTTTTAGAAAAATATACATAAAGGAAGAAAATCTCATAAATCCATTGATTTTCTCTAGCTGGTTGTCCTGTGAAGGGATTGGGGTCTTGGATCTCTCCCAAAATTGACAGGGTCCTTTAGGGTCCTCTATCTCATTGAGCCACCAATGGCATTATGCTTGAATTCTGGAGAATATCAGATGGAAATGGTAAGAAAGTCAAAGGTGTATTTCTCCAAAAGCTCTTAACTCAGATCCATTTTCCTATCTTGGTGATCTAGAATGTACCCAACAGAACATACAATAATTCCTCGCCTTCCACTGTAAAACTTAGAGCAGAAAATAGTGTCTTATTCCTCCTTTCTCTTGGCTTTTACTCTCATTTTGACCACGTGAGTAAGTCATAAAGAAGAAAAGAATCTTTATCCCAGTTCAGTGTTCCCAATGTATTATCTAAATGTTCCTGATTTCATCATTAGTCCATTATCTCGAATCAAAGTTTCTCCTCCAGACTCAAGAGTGAATAGAAATGGGATTGAACTCTTTCCCTCAACCCTCCTTTGAATTCTGTTAAGTTTTCTGTATGTAGAGTAGAATACAGCTTAACAAATGGCTTGAGGAATGGAACTTTAAACTTCTCCCAAGGGTAGGTAATTCAACTTATTCATACATACAAGCTATGTTTTTGCGTATCTTAAAATTAGCATATTTAAAAGATGTCTTTGATATGCTACAAATGAGCAAAAAAGCTATTTATTAGGCTGATAGTTAGACACAAAAACATAACCTAAATCCATCCTCAATGAATGGCGTGCCATTTATCTTGAATTTCCCGAGTAGGTTTGTGCCACCACTATAACGTGACACATGTTATGGTATCTCATGATTCTCACATAGAATTTGTGTAAAGTGAATTTGAAAACAGAACTCTCCAAATGGCAAATGCATATGAAAAGAAGATAGCGAGGGCAAATATTTCCTAAAAATATTGCCACTGCATTAATGCTAATCTAATGAGCCTTAGGAAAAGAAATGATCTCACATTTGTCTTATTGTTAAACCTGCAGAGGTGGTTTAACAAGTGTTTTCACATCATGTGTGCTTTGTTAGATGTTAAAACAGATTTTTTTTAAGTGGTATAATTAAAATAGAATGGTAGGTGCCCTGGGGAGACATTCACAGCTCTGTTTAAATATAAGTGAAATATCACATATGTTAGCCAAAATTTCTAAATGTATGCTTGCTTCTAAAGTCCTACTTGAAAGAGATTTTCAAAGTATTTTCCTAAGACCCTTCCGTGATTCTGTTTCATTTATTAGGTTTCCTCATTAGACAGAAAAACATTCATTCATGTAAATAAAACAAAAAAATATGATTGTGTAAGACTATGTTTCCTAAAATTTTACACTAAAGATGAATTCTAAAATCTCCTTAAACTGCATTTGGACTTGAAGTCCCCAGGATTGTATTAGTCATAATCCTTTGTTTAAAACACAATCATTACGGGTCTGTGCATGGCCAGTCTTCCTTCCTCTCTCCCTCCCTTCCTTCTGTCATAGTAATGAAACGCACACCATGCAAAACAAAGCTGCGATGTCCAGATTATCCTACATTTAATCATCTCTCTCCCTTATCCCATCTCCCTGCCTCCATCCACTAGAGTAAACCATCATCTTGGATTCTGTGTTGATTGTTCCCTGGTTTTTTAAATTTGATTTTATTGGTATTCTACCTTTTATCAATTATATTTATCTCATTTGGGTAAAAGATTTAATGTTAGCTGTTATTGTGGACTGTTATCATTCTGTCTTAAACCTGGAAGTTTTCAGTTTATAAAGAAATAATTCCAGAATTCTGCCTCTCAGTCAGCTGTCTAAAGCATGAATCCATAGAACCTATGTTATTACTAATCACTAGATTTCAAGCTGTTTCCCCAAACTTAGGAGACATTGTTAACCTTTACTGATATTAATGGTAGTTGCCAGATTTCAGTGTCCTGCGTGTACAGCATGTACAAAGTACAATAAAACGGCAATAAAAGTTAGTAAGATAGTCTTTGATTAGTTAACCTCCTTAGGTTATTAACAGATATTCAACCTTGGTGAAATTATCCAGCCATTTTAAAACTTACTTTTTCCTCAGCAATTTAAAACATCAATATTTACCTTGACCTTCTTAGTGACTCTTGATTTCTATATAAGAAAAAGTCATAGTATCTCAAAAGCTATAGAATTTTAAGAAATTATTTAGGGATCCATGGTAATAGTGTTCTAGGCAAAAATTTGAGAATATGAGATAAAAGGGCCAGAGAATGCAAGATCTGAGGAAAATCAAAAATATTTAAGGGTCGGGCTTCCCTGGTGGCGCAGTGGTTGAGAGCCCGCCTGCCGATGCAGGGGACGTGGATTCGTGACCCGGTCCGGGAAGATCCCACATGCCGTGGAGCGGCAGGGCCCGTGAGCCATGGCCGCTGAGCCTGCACGTCCGGAGCCTGTGCTCCTCAACGGGAGAGGCCGCAACGGTGAGAGGCCCTGTGCTCCTCAACGGGAGAGGCCGCAACGGTGAGAGGCCCGCGTACAAATATATATATATATTTAAGGGTCAAAACAATTAAAGAAAAAACCTTAATGATATGTAGGTTGATATTTTACCAATTTTGTTCATTTGAGTTACTAATGTTTGCAGAACCCTTTGTAGCTTAAAACAAATCATCATGTTCTTTATTAAAAAGATTTCACAAAAACTCAGTTTAAGATAATCTATGTATTATAAAACTTGGAATCATAAAAATTTATACCTGAATTTTTTTTAGATTTCTAGGCTACAATATACACCATAGAATGATTTCTCACTGATTACAAATTCCTTGGACACAGAGTATTAGGGTTCAGATTTCTCTTGCATACTTTTCCAAATTTACCAGACTTTCACAGGTAAAAGTGAATTAAACATCAATTCTGTAACTTAGGGAGACTCTATACATATTTTTCCGAGTAAGTTAAAAAAAAACAATGTTTGGCTGGAGGACTGTGAACATACTGCTTACTTTTGTAAATACCTTGATTACTATTATTTTCTTTTTTTAATTGAAGTATAATTGACATGAATTTCAGGTGTACAATGTAGTGATTTGATATTTTTGTACATTACAAAATGATCGCTGTGTAACCCTAATTTCCATCTGTCACCATGCAAAGTTATTAAAATATTATTGACTTTATTCCCTATACTATACATTACATCCCCATGACTTATTTATTTTATAACTGGAAGTTGATACCTCTTAATACCTCTCAACTGTTTCTCATCCCCCCCTTACCCCCCTCACCTTTGGCAATCAATTTGTTCTTCATGTCTGAGTCTTTTTCTATTTTGTTATACTAGTTCACTTGTTTTATAGATTCCACATATAAGTGAAATCATATGGTATTTGTTTCTCTCTGACTTATTTCACTTAGCATAATACCATTTAAGTCGATCCATGTTGTTGTAAAAGGCATGATTTCATTCTTTTTTATCACTGAGTAATATTCCATTGTTTGCTTAACTATTTTTTTCAGTTTTGAGGTACGATTGACAAGTAAAATCGTAGGATAAAGAGTGTATCATGGAGATTTAATGTATGTATACTGTGAAAGGATTCCCACCATCTACTTAATTAACACATCTATCTATCACCTCATATATTTATCTTCTCTGTTTGCTTTTTTTTTTAATTTTATTTTTATTTTTTTTAACATCTTTATTGGAGTATAATTGCTTTACAATGGTGTGTTAGTTTCTGCTTTATAACAAAGTGAATCAGTTGTACCTATACGTATGTTCCCATATCTCTTCCCTCTTGTGTCTCCCACCCTCCCTATCCCACCTCTCTAGGTTGTCACAAACCACCTAACTGATCTCCCTGTGCTATGCGGCTGCTTCCCACTAGCTAGCTATTTTGCTTTTGGTAGTGTATATATGTCCATGCCACTCTCTCACTTTGTCACAGCTTACCCTCCCCCCTCCCCATATCCTCAAGTCCATGCTCTAGTAGGTCTGTGTCTTTATTCCTGTCTTACCCCTAGATACTTCATGACCTTTTTTTTTCCCTTGGATTCCATATATATGTGTTATCATATGGTATTTGTTTTTCTCTTTCTGACTTACTTCACTCTGTATGACAGACTCTAGGTCCATCCACCTCACTACAAATAACTCAATTTTGTTTCTTTTTATGGCTGAGTAATATTCCATTGTATATATGTGCCACATCTTCTTTATCCATTCATCTGTTGATGGACACTTAGGTTGCTTCCATGAAAGAATGCTCAACATCATTAATCATTAGAGAAATGCAAATCAAAACTACAATGAGGTATCATCTCACACCGGTCAGAATGGCCATCATCAAAAAATCTAGAAACAATAAATGCTGGAGAGGGTGTGGAAAAAAAGGAACACTTTTGCACTGTTGGTGAGAATGTAAAATTGATACAGCCACTATGGAGAACAGTATGAAGTTTCCTTAAAAAACTACAAATAGAACTACCATACGACCCAGCAATCCCACTACTGGGCATATACCCTGAGAAAACCATAATTCAAAAGGAGTCATGTACCAAAATGTTCATTGCAGCTCTGTTTTTTTTTTTTTTGTTTGTTTTGTTTTGGTGAGAATAATTAACTGCTACTCTCTGCAAATTTCAAGAATACAACACAGAGTTATCAGCCATAATCACCATGTTTTACATTACATTCTCAGATTACGTTCCCCTTATAGCTGAAATTTTGTACCCTCTTACCAATCTCTCCCTATTTCTCCCACACCCCTGGCAACCACTTTTCCACTTTGTTTCTGTGAACTTGACTTTTTTTTTTTGGATTCCACATATAAATGATACCATGCAATATTTGTTTTTTTCTGACTTATTTCACTTAGCATAATGCCTTCAAGGTCCACCCATGTTGTCACAAATATCAGGATTTCCTTCTTATGGTTGAATAATCTGATTAATGTTTGTGTCTGTGTGTGTGTGTAAAATATTAATACCTTATCTAATATATGATTGGCGGATATATTCTCCTATTCCATAGGTTGCCTTTTCATTTTCTTGATTTTTTTTTTTTTTCCTTTTCTGTGCAGAAGCTTTTTTATCGGGTTGGCCAAAAAGTTCGTTTGGGTTTTCTGTAAGATCTTTTAGAAAAACCCAAACAAACTTTGGCCAACCGAGTAGATTGATGTAATGTTGTTTGTTTATTTTGTTTTGGTTGCCTTTGTTTTTGGTGTCAAACCAAAAAAACATTGCTAAGACTGTTATCAATGAGCTTTCCCCATGTTTCTTCCAGAATTTGTATGGTTTCAGGTCTTACGTTCAAGTCTTTAATCCATTTTGAGTTGATTTTTGTGTGTAGTGTAAGGTGATTTGGAATACTACCTGACAGAAAGCAAAAAATATTCTCAAGTTTATTTTTTAAACTACAGGGAAAGGAGAATTTGAGGAGATGGGGTGATGTCAGTTGGGCTCTTCACCCTTTCTTGGGTATTCAGATAAAGGTGGCTTAAGTCCAGCACTCGTTTCAGTATCTCTGTGGATTTGGAGGAGATGCTCACATTTCACTCATGAAAGTGATTTCTCTTTCTTCTGATTTCCATTTCATCTCTTGCAGTCTTTATTTTTTTTAGACCCAAATTTATATAATGTTGGAATCTTATAAAACACCCCTCATGTAAGGGGATTTGTTGTTTCTGGGAGAATTTCAGTGAAGATTTGGATGTTACGGCTACAGATTAGAAAAATCAAAGAGTAAATCATTTTAAAGAGAATAATAAACCCTTTTCTAATAGAGTTTCAGTCATCCCCCTACCAGGGTAAAATGATTAACCAATCCTCTTTTTCTTAATTTTTTTTTGGCTGCTTTGGGTCTTTGCCACTGCGCACGGGCTTTCTCTAGTTGCAGCTAGTGGGGCTACTCTTTGTTGTGGTGCGTGGGCTTCTCCTTGCGGTGACTTCTCTTTGTTGCAGAGCACAGGCTCTAGGCACGCGGGCTTCCGTAGTTGTGGCTTGCAGGCTTTGGACACAGGCTCAGTAGTTGTGGTGCACAAGTTTAGTTGCTCCGCGGCATGTGGGATCTTCCCGGACCAAGGCGCAAACCCGTGTCCCCTGTATTGGCAGGCTGATTCTTAACCACTGTGCCTCCAGGGAAGTCCCCAATCGTTTCTATTGTCTCCAATCCCCTCCCCGCTCTAGCTTCCTTTCTTACCCTCACAGCCCGCTGGAAGCTCCGCTTGATAGATTCCTGTTTGTTTATTATGCACAGTAAGTGATCCCTCTTTTTGTTTTACACTTGCTTATTCAGACCATTGCCTAAATATTCCATTAAGACAAGGTTCTTTGAGGATTTTTCCTATTTTTAAAAAAATCATCTTCCCCCAAAATTCTATATCTTGCTCATGTTTTTCCTCATTTTATGTGTAATAATAATGTCATTAGTTCTTCAATACATGTTAGCTATTGTTTTGTTTTAGTGAATATTAAATCAAAAATAATATAACATGTTTATTTGATTTATTTTTATTTTTGGCCACACTACGTGGCTTGCAGGATCTTAGTTCCCCTACCAGGGTTCAAACCCACGCCCTTGGCAGTAAAAGCACAGAGTCCTAACCATGGTTTTATTCCCATAACTCTATTTCCCTATAGGCTCATAAGTTTTGCTTCTGCAAATTATTTTCACCATTGGGATACTAAAAATATGAATGTCAGGTTGAAGAGAGAATATTGTAGTTAAAAAGAATTAAGAATGATTGCTTATTCACCCACTTTTTGGTATTTACATAATCTGTTTTTTTTTTTTTGGGTTTGTTTGTTTGTTTTGTTTTTGAGGTACGCGGGCCTCTCACTGCTGTGGTCTCTCCCGCTGCGGAGCACAGGATCCAGACACAAAGCCTCAGCGGCCATGGCTCATGGGCCCAGCCGCTCCGCAGCATGTGGGATCTTCCCGGACTGGGGCACGAACCCGTGTCCCCTGCATCAGCAGGTGGACTCTCAACCACTGCGCCATGAGGGAAGCCCAATAATCTGTTCTTTAAAACAGCAAAACCATATTCTAATTTGCTTCTGTATTTTTAGGTTCTTAGATAACCTTAGGCGCATGGCATTAATGAAAATGTAGAATGCAGGCTGGGAGCAGTATTCATGTTAAATTTTGTGCCCTCCTCCTTAGAATCTGTGGTAAATTACCCAGAGAATCTTTGTTACTTTACTTGTTATTAAGTTCACTTATTGAGAAAAAAGAGGTAGTTAAGATCCAGGTTTTAGCAAGAGTTTATGACTTTCTGGATAATTACTTTTTCTGTAAGAGGATGGGAAATATATTGACCATGCTTTGTGCTTTAAGGATTTTTTCATTTCCTAATTATTCTTTCGGCAAAATAGGAAGGAGAGGTGCAGATAAGCTACCCAAGGCTAATGTTTCCGCTGTGGAAGGCAGAAAGCTCGAAAGAAAATGGGCTGTTCTTTACATGATAGGTTATCTTTCCATGTTGAGTAGACAGTGGTGAATGCTCCCAAAACATCCATGATGAACATTTCTTTGATAATATTTCTTCTGTCTGATCTTCTTATGCTGTGGTAGGAGATTGGGTGAGATACACTCACTTCATGGAATGATCTTGCATTTTTTTAAATTAGTGTATGCAAGTTTAAGTTTAAACACTTAACATTTGATATTTTACCACTACATTTTAAATGAGTAAAATAATATTGATCTTCTGAATTTCTCTTAAGATTCAGTTACCGCTTAGATGTTAATTGTTGAATTCTGTTATTTGACAAATTAAGCTTATGCTTAATATTAAGCAGGCACTTTGCCTGGGGATATAACTGAATTTAGACTATCTTCTACTTAATTGATAAATTTTAGTAACTCTCTGTTCCCTATCTCTGCCTGATGCTTTTTATTTTGAAACATACTGAGCTGTTTTATGTTTGTTTTTTTTTAAAACCAAGTGAAGCTGCTGCAGTATGGACTGCCCCCCATTATAATACTGAGATCTAATACTTACTGTATACTTTCTATGTAGCAGACACTGTGCTGTGTTCTTTAAATGCATCTATCACAAGTAATCTTAGTATAGCTTCACAAGTTAACACCTACTTTTTATTGTTGAGAAAAATGAAGAACAGTGAGGACAAATAACTTGACCAAGGTCATACAGCTAGTAAGTGTTGGAACATGAGTTTAATTTGTAGGCTGGTTACCTTCAGAGCTACACTTTCAATCATTAGGTGTTTCATTTAGGGGAATATGATGACTACCAGCTCTGATGGCTAAGGGCACGATGAAACTGCTGAGTATTTTTGCTTTGCATAATATAAAGGGCACTTTATATTACTCCACCACTTACTAGCCAATGGGATCACTGTAAAGTCAAAGACTAATTGCTCTTACTCATGAGATGTGGTAAGGATTAAGTGAGGTAATGCATATAGAATATGTAGTTCATTTCCTGGCAACTGTAAATTGCCAGTAAACATTTGCTTTTGTTCTCATTATGATTGTTTTGGGGTATTTAGACTAATGCATTTCTATTGTTAAAAGGACATTAAAGATCAGGTCACCTCCTGTCCTCTTGACCTTTTAGAGAGGAAGATATTTGTATGAAATATTCTCTAGACTACAGAATGAAATTTCCTATTTTAACTTTTCTCTTTGGTTCAAGTGGTCAAATGAATGTATTTCTTAACTTGTTAACTTGTAAAAAATTGTCTTTTCAACTTTTTGTTCCTGTATTTCTCTTTGAACCTTCTTCCACAATAAACTTCATACCTATAGAAAAGTTGAAAGAATACTGTAATAACACATGTATACTCTTAATCCAGACTCACCAATTATTACCACTTTTCAAAATTTGAGTTCTTCCTCACCTTTTTCTTTCTAACTCCATATATGTGTGTGTATGAAATGTTTTGGCTGAATTATTTGAAAGTAAATTGCAGTGATAAGTACACTTCATCCCCAAATCTTTCATAAGAACTAAGGCTTTTTTGCACATAGCATAACAGTATTGTAACATCCAAGAAATTTAATATCAGTGAAATAGAAATAATGTTATTTAATATGCAGTTTCTATTCAAGATTCTGTAATTATCTCTACAGTTTTTATTTTGAATAAAATACATTATGATCAAGGATGTTGCTGTAAAATCTCAATTTTCTGAAGATATTAAAGGTTATGGAAAACTTCATAATTTATTGTAAACTTTCTCTGCGTATGTGAAAATAACCTACATTCAAGTAACAACGATTTTATATTTACTGTAAGTGTAGATTGCAGATTGCCTTAGTTGATTTCACTGTGTTCTTCCTTCTTTGCCTACCAAATCTATCTGGATTTTAAAGAAGGAAGAAATAACCACTGTGTTAGTTTTCATATAAAGCTTCCCTGAATTTTAAAAATAGTTTTGTTTGGAAATTTTCAAACATACCCCCAAAGAGAGAACGTAGTATAATGTCTCCATGTACCCATTCACCCCTATTCAATTATAATCAACATTTTATCAGTCTTACACATCTCCTCTTCCAAATATGTTTTTGTGTGTGAGTAGTATTTTAAAGCAAATCTTTGACATCACATTTTATCTATAGATACTTCAATATAAATGTCTAACAGATAGGGTATATGCATGTGTCTCTTTTCATTTACATTGTTTTCATGCCATTTACTTGTAGAAATTCCTTTTGTCAGTCATCTTTAGTATGTCCCACGTTCTATTAATATATTTGCCTGCAGACTTTTTCTTGATGATGTTTAAACCATTCCTCATTCGCCCAGATTTTCTGTTTACTGATACTAATACCTAGAGGTTTGGTTAGATTTAAGTCCTCATCTTATTTTTCCAAGAATACTTCATTGGTGGGACTATGTGCTTGCTGTTGCATCACACCAGGAGGAGGCATATTGCATCTCATGGTTCTACTATCAGAGAAGCTATGATTAATTTGTGTATTTAGGTAGTATCAGTATGAACCATTCTTTATGAAGTTTTCCATCAACTTTTCATGTAATGGTTTTATTTATTCATTTTTTTAACATCTTTATTGGAGTATAAATGGTTTACAGTGGTATGTTAGTTTCTACTTTATACCAAAGTGAATCAGCTATACCTATATCCCCATATCTCCTCCCTCTTGCATCTTCCTCCCACCCTCCGTATCCCACCCCTCTAAGTGGTCACAAAGCACGGAGATGATCTCCCTGTGCTATGTGGCTGCTATCTTTTTTACATTTGAGAGTATATATAAGTCCACGCCATGCTGTCACTTCGTCCCAGCTTACCCTTCCCCCTCCCCGTGTCCTCAGGTCTATTCTCTACATCTGCATCTTTAATCCTGTCCTGCCCCTAGGTTCTCCATAACCATTTTTTTTCCTTTAGATTCCATATATGTGTGTTAGCATATGGTATTTGTTTTTCTCTTTCTGACTTACTTCAATCTGTATGACAGACTCTAGGTCCAACCACCTCACTACAAATAACTCAATCTTGTTTCTTTTTATGGCTGAGTAATATTCCATTGTATCTATGTGCCACATCTTCTTTATCCATTCGTCTGTCGATGAACACTTAGGTTGCTTCCATGTCCTGACTATTGTAAATAGAGCTTCAATGAACATTGTGGTCCATGACTCTTTTTGAATTATGGTTTTCTCAGGGTATATGCCCAGTAGTGGGATTGCTGGGTCATATGGTAGTTCTGTTTTTAGTTTTTTGAGGAACCTCCATAGTGGATGTAACAATTTACATTCCCACCAACAGTGCAAGAGTGTTCCGTTTTCTCCAAAGCCTCTCCAGCACGTATTCTTTGTAGATTTTTTCATGATGGCCATTCTGAGTGCTGTGAGGTGATACCTCATTGTAGTTTTGATTTGCATTTCTCTAATGATTAGTCATGTGTGATGTTGAGCATTCTTTCACGTGTTTGTTGGCAATCTGTATATCTTCTAAGGAGAAATGTCTATTTAGGTCTTCTACCCAGTTTTGGATTTTTTTTTTTTTTATATTGAGCTGCATGAGCTGCTTGTAAATTTTGGAGATTAATCCTTTGTCAGTTGCTTCATTTGCAAATATTTTCTCCCATTCTGAGGGTTGCCTTTTCATCTTGTTTATGGTTTCCTTTGCTGTGCAAAAGCTTTGAAGTTTCATTAGGTCCCATTAGTTTATTTTTGTTTTTATTTCCATTTCTCTAGGAGGTGGGTCAAAAAGGAACTTGCTGTGATTTGTGTTATGGAGTGTTCTGCCCATGTTTTTCTCTAACAGTTTTATAGTGTCTGGCCTTACATTTAGGTCTTTAATCCATTTTGAGTTTATTTTTGTGTATGGTGTTTGGGAGTGGTCTAATTTAATTCTTTTACATGTACTGTCCAGGTTACCCAGCACTGCTTATTGAAGAGACTGTCTTTTCTCCATTGTATATTCTTGCCTCCTTTACCAAAGATAAGGTGACCATAAATGAGTGGGTTTATCTCTGGGCTTTCTATCCTGTTCCATTGATCTATATTTCTCTTTTTGTGCCAGTACCATACTGTCTTGGTTATTGTAGCTTTGTAGTATAGTCTGAAGTCCAGGAGCCTGATTGCTCCTGCTCCATTTTTCTTTCTCAAGATTGCTTTGAGGATTTGGGGTCTTTTGTGTTTCCATACAAATTGTGAAATTTTTTTTCTAGTTCTGTGAAAAATGCCATTGGCAGTTTGATAGGGATTGCATTGAATCTGTAGATTGCTTTGAGTAGTATAGTCATTTTCATAATGTAGATTCTTCCAATCCAAGAACATGGTATATCTCTCCATCTGTTTGTATCATCTTTGATTTCTTTCATCAGTGTCTTATAGCTTTCTGACTACAGGTCTTTTTTCTCCTTAGGTAGGTTTATTCCTAGATATTTTATTCTTTTTGTTGCAGTGGTAAATGGGAGTGTTTCCTTAATTTCTCTTTCAGATTTTTCATCTTTAGTGTATAGGAATAGAAGAGATTTCTGTGCGTTAATTTTGTATCCTGCTACTTTACCAAATTCATTGATTAGCTCTAGTAGTTTTCTGCTGGCATCTTTAGCATTATCTATGTATAGTTTCACGTCATCTGCAAACAGTGACAGTTTTACTTCTTCTTTTACGATTTAGATTCCTTTTATTTCTTTTTCTTCTCCGATTGCTGTGGCTAAAACTTCCAAAACTATGTTGAATCATAGTGGTGAGAGTGGGCAACCTTGTCTTGTTCCTAATCTTAGTGGAAATGGTTTCAATTTTTCACCATTGAGAACCATGTTGGCTGTGGGTTTGTCATATGTGACCTTTATTATGTTGAGGTAAGTTCCCTCTATGCCTACTTTCTGGAGGGTTTTTTTCATAAATGGGTATTGAGTTTTGTCATAAGCTTTTTCTGCATCTATTGAGATGATCATATGGTTTTTATTCTTCAGTTTGTTAATATGGTTTATCACATTGATTGAATTGTGTATATTGAAGAATCCTTGCATTCCTGGGATAAACCCCACTTGATCATGGTGTATGATCCTTTCAATGTGCTGTTGGATTCTGTTCGCTAGTATTTTGTTGAGGATTTTTGCATGTATGTTCATCAGTGATATTGGCCTGTAGTTTTCCTTCTTTGTGACATCTTTGTCTGGTTTTGGTATCAGGGTGATGGTGGTCTCATAGAATGAGTTTGGGAGTTTTCCTCCCTCTAGTATATTTTGGAAGAGGTTGAGAAGGATAGCTGTTTACTCTTCTCTAAATGTTTCATAGAATTTGCCTGTGAAGCCATCTGGTCCTGGGCTTTTGTGTGTTGGAAGATTTTTAATCACAGTCTCAATTTCAGTGCTTGTGATTAGACTGTTTATATTTTCTATTTCTTTCTGGTTCAGTCTTGGAAGGCTATGCTTTTCTAAGAATTTGTCCCTTTCTTTCAAGTTGTCCATTTTATTGGTATATATTTATGTGTAATAGTCTCTCGTGATCCTTTGTATTTCTGCAGTGTCAGTTGTTACTTCTCATTTTTCATTTCTAATTCTCTTGATTTGAATCTTCTCCCTTTTTTTCTTGATGAGTCTGGCTAATGGTTTATCAATTTTGTTTATCTTCTCAGAGAACCAGCTTTTAGTTTTATTGATCTTTGCTGTTTTTTCCCTCATTTCTTTTTCATTTATATCTGATCTGATCCTTATGATTTCTTTCCTTCTGCTAACTTTGGATTTTTTTTGTTCTTCTTTCTCTGATTGTTTTATGTGTAAGGTTAGGTTGGTTATTTGAGATGTTTCTTGAGGTATGTTGTACTGCTATAAACTTCCCTCTTAGAACTGCTTTTGCTGCATCCCATAGGTTTTGAGTCGTCGTGTTTTCATTGTCCTTTGTTTCTTGGTATTTTTTTATTTCCTCTTTGATTTCTTCAGTGATCTCTTTGTTATTAAGTAGCGTGTTGTTTAGCCTCCATGTGTTTGTAGTTTTTACAGTTCTTTTTTCCTGTGATTGATATCTAGTCTCATAGTGTTGTGGTTGAAAAGATACTTGATACAATTTCAATTTTCTTAAATTTACCAAGGCTTGATCTGTGACCCAAGATATGATCTATCCTGGAGAATGTTCCAAGAGCACTTGAGAAGAAAGTGTATTGTGTTGTTTTTTGGATAGAATGTCCTATAAATATCAATTGAGTCCATCTTGTTTAATGTATCATTTAAAGCTTCTGTTTCCTTATTTTCATTTTGGATGATCTGCCCATAGGTGAAAGCGGGGTGTTAAAGTCCCCTAATATTATTGTGTTACTCTCTATGTACCCTTTTAAGGCTGTTAGCATTTGCCTTAAATACTGAGGTGCTCCTATGTTGGGTGCATAAATATTTACAATTGTTATTTCTTCTTCTTGGATGGATCCCTTGATCATTATGTAATGTCCTTCTTTGTCTCTTGTAATAGTCTTTCTTTTAAAGTTTATTTTGTCTGATATGAGAATTGTTACTCCAGCTTTCTTTTGATTTCCATTTCAATAGAATATGTTTTTCCATCCCCTCACTTTCAGTCTGTATGTGTCCCTAGGTCTGAAGTGGGTTTCTTGTAGACAGCATACATATGGGTCCTGTTTTTGTATCCATTCGTCCAGTCTATGTCTTTTTGTTGGAGCACTTCATCCATTTACATTTAACATAATTATTGATATGTATGTTCTTCTTACCATTTTCTTAATTGTTTTGGGTTTGTTATTGTAGGACTTTCCCTTCTCTTGTGTTTCCTGCCTAGAGAAGTTCCTTTAGCATTTGTTGTAAAGCTGGTTTGGTGGTACTATATTCTCTTAGCTTTTGCTTGTCTGTAAAGGCTTTAATTTCTCCGTTGACTCTGAATGAGATCCTTGCTGGGTAGAGTAATCTTGGTTGTAGGTTTTTCCCTTTCATCACTTTAAATATATCCTGTCACTCCCTTCTGGCTTGCAGAGTTTCTGCTGAAAGATCAGCTTTTACCCTTATGTGGATTCCCTTGTATGTTAATTGTTGCTTTTCTCTTGCTGCTTTTAATATTTTTTCTTTGTATTTAATTTTTGATAGTTCGATTAGTATGTGTCTTGGTGTGTTTCTTCTTGGATTTCTCCTATATGGGACTCTCTGTGCTTTCTGGACTTGCTTAACTATTTCCTTTCCAATATTAGGGAATTTTTCAACTATAATCTCTTCAAATATTTTCTGAGTCCCCTTCTTTTTCTCTTTCTCTTCTGGGACCCCTATAATCAAATGTTGGTATATTTAATGTTGTCCCAGAGGTCTCTGAGGCTGTCCTTAAGTCTTTTCATTTTTTTTTTTTCTTTATTCTGCTCTGCAGTAGTTATTTCTACTATTTTATCTTCCACATCACTTATCCATTCTTCTGCCTCAGTTATTCTGCTGTTGATTCCTTCTAGAGAATTTTTACTTTCATTTATTGTGTTGTTCATCACTGTTTGTTTGCTCTTTAGTTTTTCTAGGTCCTTGTTAAACATTTCTTGTATTTTCTCCATTCTGTTTCCAAGATTTTGGATCATCTGTACTATCATTACTCTGAATTCTTTTTCAGGTAGACTGCCTATTTCCTCTTCAGTTGTTTTGTCTGGTGAGTTTTTACCTTGCTCTTTCATCTGCTGTGTGTTTCTCTGTTTTCTCATTTGGCTTAACTTACTGTGTTTGGGGTCTCCTTTTCACAGGCTCCAGGTTCGTAGTTCCCGTTGTTTTTGGTGTCTGCCCCCAGTGTGTAAGGTTGGTTCAGTGGGTTGTGTAGGCTTCCTGGTAGAGGGGACTAGTGCCTGTCTTCTGGAGGATGAGGCTGCACTTTGTCTTTCTGGTGGGCAGGAACGTGTCCAGTGGTGTTTTGGGTTGTCTGTGAGCTTTTTATGATTTTAGGCAGCCTTTCTGTTAATGGGTGGGGTTGTGTTTCTGTCTTGCTAGTTGTCTGTCATAGGGTGTCCAGCACTGTAGCTTTCTGGTAGTTGAGTGGAGCTGGGTTTTAGCGTTGAGATGGAGCTCTCTGGGAGAGCTTTTGCTGTTTGATATTACGTGGAGCTGGGAAGTCTCTGGTGGGCCAAAGTCCTAAACTCGGCTCTCCCTCCTCAGAGGAACAGGCCTGACACCCGGCTGGAGCACCAAGACCCTGTCAGCCACATGGAAAAAGCAATGATATATATATATATCATTGCTCCCAAAAAATATATATATGTATATATGCTAAATATAGAAAATCATATATATATATGTGTGTGTGTGTGTGTATATATATATCATTGTTCCAAAACTCCACCGTCCCAATTTTGGGTTGATTCGTTGTCTATTTAGGTATTCCACAGATACAGGGTACCTCTGGTTGACTGTGGAGATTTATTCTGCTGCTCCTGAGGCTGCTGGGAGAAATTTTCCTTTCTCTTCTTTGTTCGCACAGCTCCTGGGGTTCAGCTTTGGTTTTGGCCCTGCCTCTGTGTGTTGGTCGCTTGAGGGCATCTGTTCCCTGCCCAGACAGGACAGGGTTAAGGGAGAAGCTGATTCGGGAACTCTGGCTCACTCAGGCCGGTGGCATGGTGTGGTATGGAATGCGGGGTTATCCTTCAGTGGCAGAGGGTAGCGTGACCTTGTAATGACCTTGTAACAGCCTTAGGCACACCATGTGTTCTCCCAGGGAAGTTGCCCCTGGATCACGGAACCCTGGCAGTGCCGGCTGCACAGGCTCCCAGGAGGGAGGTGTGGATAGTGACCTGTGCTTGCACACAGGCTTCTTGGTGGCTGCAGCATCAGCCTTAGCGTTTCATGCCTGTCTCTGGGGTCTGCGCTGATAGCCGTGGCTCGCACCCATCTCTGGAGCTCATTTAGGCGGTGCTCTGAATCCCCTCGCCTTGCACACCCCAACATAATGGTCTCTTGTCTCTTAGGCACCTCCAGACTTTTTCCTGGACTCCCTTCTGGCTAGCTGTGGTGCCCTAGCCCCCTTCAGGCTGTGTTCATGCAGCCAACCCCAGTTCTCTCCCTGGGGTCTGACCTCTGAAGCCCGAGCCTCAACTCCCAGCCCCCATCTGCCCCGGCTAGTGAACAGACAAGCCTCTCGGGCTGGTGAGTGCTGGCCGGCACCGATCCTCTGTGTGGGAATCTCGCTGCTTTGCCCTCTGCACCCCTGTTGCTGTGCACTCCTCCGTGGCTCCGAAACTTCCCCCCTCCGCCACCCACAGTCTCTGCCCACGAAGGGGCTTCCTAGTCTGTGGAAACTTTTCCTCCTTCACAGCTCCCTCCCAGAGGTGCAGGTCCTCTCCCTATTCTTTTGTCTCTGTTTTTTTCTTTTTTCTTTTGCCCTACCCAGGTATGTTGGGAGTTTCTTGCCTTTTGGGAAGTCTGAGGTCTTCTGCCAGTGTTCAGTAGGTGTTCTGTAGGAGTTGTTTCACGTGTAGATGTATTTCTGATGTATTTGTGGGGAGGAAGATGCTCTCTGTATCGTACTCTTCCACCATCTTGAAGGTCTCTCCCACCTAATGGTTTTAGAATTCATTAATGATCATGGCCTAGCTCCTTTATATCACTGCAAGTTGCATAATGGTGATTTTCAATATTTAGCATTTCTTTTACATCCGTTAGCATGACTTATCTTATGAAGAAGACCTTTCCCTGATCTATTTGACTATATGAATATCTGGGGCCACTTTGTTTCATTCAGAAAAAGCAGGATAAATGCTTAATTTCTCATCAGTTTACAGGGAAGTCAAACTTGTCATTTTGTTACCTCCAGTGGTGGATTTCTCACATTGTTAATAGTTGTGCTTTTGAGACAAGATGAAAAGGCAGAGGGTTATGTACTAGATGAAGGTAAAACCCAAGAAAAACAACCAAATGAAGTGGAGGTAGGCAACCTTCCACAAAAAGAATTCAGAATAGTGACAGTGAAGATGATCCAGGACAAAGGATTAATCTCCAGAATATATAAATAGCTCATGCAGCTTAATATTAAAAAAAAACCCAACCCAATCCAAAAATGGGCAGAAGACCTAAATAGACATTTCTCCAAAGAAGACATACAGATGGCCAAGAAGCACGTGAAAAGTGCTCAACATCATTAATTATTAGAGAAATGCAAATGAAAACTACAATGAGGTATCACCTCACACCAGTTTGAATGGGCATCATGAGAAAATGTACAAACAAGATATGCTGGAGAGGGTGTAAAGAAAAGGGAACCCTCCTGCACTGTTGGTGGGAATGTAAATTGATACGGCCACTATGGAGAGCAGTCTGGAGGTTCTTAAAAAAACTAAAAATAGGGCTTCCCTGGTGGCGCAATGGTTGAGAGTCCACCTGCCGATGCAGGGTACACGGGTTCATGCCCCGGTCTGGGAGGATCCCACATGCCGCAGAGCGGCTGGGCACGTGAGCCATGGTCACTGAGCTTGCGTGTCTGGAGCCTGTGCTCCGCAACGGGAGAGGCCACAAGAGTGAGAGGCCCGCGTACTGCAAAAAAAAAAACAAAAACAAAACTAAAAGTAGAATTACCATATGATCTAGCAATCCCACTACTGGGCATATTACCCAGAGAAAACCATAATTCAAAAAGAGACATGTTCCCCAATGTTCATTGCAGCACTATTTACAATAGCCAGGTCATGGAAGCAACCCAAGTGTCCATCAACAGATGAATGGATAAAGAAGATGTGGTACATAAATACAATGGAATATTACTCAGCCATAAAAAGGAACAAAATTGGGTCATTTGTTGAGACGTGGATGGATCTAGAGACTGTCATACAGAGTGAAGTAAGTCAGAAAGAGAAAAACAAATATCGTATATTAGTGCATTTATGTGGAACCTAGAAAAGTGTACAGATGAACTGGTTTTCAGGGCTAAAATTGAGACACAGGTGTAGAGAACAAACATGTGGACACCAAGGGGGGGAAGTGGCGGGCAGTGCAGGTGGTGGTGGTGGTGTGATGAATTGGGCGATTGGGATTGACATGTATACACTGATGTGTATAAAATTGATGACTAATAAGAACCTGCTGTATAAAAAAATAAATAAAATAATCAAAAAAATAGTTGTGCTTTTATATATTTAGTTGATATATTGGCTGCTACATGCAGGTTTTTAACTGTTGCACCACATTTTAAAATTATGCCTCTTAATTAGATGTATTTGTGTAGGAAGTTGCATCCTTGCATATCTGCAAATATTCTTCTTTCTCTCCAGTGAGTGAAGAATAGCTTTCCTAGGTAGGGGGATCTTTGATTTCAGACTTCTCTGTTAGTTGATTTTAGAAGTTTGTCTATCAACTTTTAGAATACAACATTGTAGATGAGCAATTGAAGAGAACTTCTTTATCCTTTGTAAGTAACTTTTTCTTTCTGTTTGAAAGCTTTGTCTGTTTTTTCATTTCTTCAAGGAATTCAAGTATCTAATCAACATATTCCTATGTGTGTATCTTTTCTCACAAATCCTGCTGGGAACTAGCCAAAACCTATAAACTATAGGCTGGAATCTTCTTCAGCTGATGAAATTTTTTAAATTGTGATTTGTTTTATTTTCATCTATATCTACTTTTTCTTCTTCTGGAAAGCCTATTCTCATATTACAGTTACTGTGTCTTCCCTCCAAATCTGATATTTCTCTCCAGACTACAATCTCTTTAAATTTTGCTTTATCTTTGACTGCATCTTCCAGGCCAGTAATTTGAGTCCCAACAGAGATGATTCTCTTCTTCAGAGTATATACTAAATTATTAAAGTTTATTCCAAAAAAGTTTGTTAGTCAACATTTGATGTTATTTTTATTAGTTTATAATTAGAATATTTTGTTTCAATATTTTCTGTCGTCTCCTATACCTCTATTTCATTAGAGGTCTGTTCTGATTATTCTGTTTGATCTGTCTCTCTCTGGCTACTAGGCTTTTAAAAGTGCTAAAACTGTTCTTATTCTACTTGTTAGAGTTCTGTAGCTTGGAATCATGGAGTACAGTGGTATAGAGTGGCAGAAGACCAATGGTCTATCAGCACCTGTAGGCTGGAGATATATCATAAATCAGGTTCATCCAAGAGAAGACCATTTTGCTACTGAGTCTCTCTGTACTTTCCTTCACTAAGGGATGAAGAATTAGTTCAACTGTTCATCTTCTCCTTAGCTCTTTACAGAGCAAAAAAACTAGTTCTACTCAAATTGTCTGATTCCAGGTTTCTTTGGGGAGGATCATAGGATACCCAGAGGCTAGAATCTCCTAGATTCTGTCACATTCTGGATCTCTTGTCACTGGTTCCCGTACTTTCATATGGACCAGAGAGGAGGAAGATCCTTATTGACTCTTTAACCTAACCCCACTTACTTGCCAGTTCTAGTAATTTTTTGGCCTAAGGAAAGAGAATGACTTTAAGTTGAGAATTAAAGGGAGTATATTTTCTTTTATCCACCTAGTCTTAGAAAGATTGCTTCTTGAAATATCAATTATTTTTCTTTGTCTTGTAAGCCAAGAGCTTATTTATCTTTTGCCTATGAAATAGAACTGAGTCAAATTTAGGAGAAAATTTATTTTGGATCTCAAATCCTTTAAGGTTCCTTATTTATTCATATCACCTTATTTATAAAGGCAATATGTTAAAGAAAATATGCTTATTATGTATCATTTAATTATGCAGACTATGTTGAATCCTTTTGGATATTGGGGTTATAAATAAGTAAAGGAATTTTTAATCCCTCCCAACTGAATAGGAAAATAATTTAAGATTTTATAAAATTATTTGATCATTCATATCCTAAAACATTTCCTTTTCAAGAACAGTAGAATATAAAATGTTTTCACTAAGCCAAAAATATGATCAGGAAAATAAGTAACTCAACCTGTAAGGATACCTGGATTCTAATCCTGACAATGTTAGCAGTTAACTTTATGATCTTGGAAAAAAAAGTCATGGTAATATTGGTTCTCATCTGCTAAATGGAAAAATAGTATAGGTGAAAACTTAGACCCCTTTTGTTTCTAAATTTCTGAGTCTCCATAAACATAACTTTGAGTCTGAGTACTAAGGTTGAAACCTATGAAGACCAAAGAATTAACAATATCCAAATGGGATATAAAAGAAGGCTATAATATAAGGTGTACTTAGCCCCTACCACAGAAACAAAAATCACAGAAACAAAAGCCTCTGCTATTGAATAGGAACCACATTGTTCTGTGTAAATATGAAACATTATTTTCCAGTTGTGTCTAGCACCTCTGCTGAAGTTCTGTTTAGGCATTAAACTTAGAAGATACTTAAAGACTTTTTTTTTTTTTTTTACCGTAACGTTTGATGATTCTGATGATATGTAAAAGATGTTTTCCAAGGAGTCATAGTCACAACCATCTAAGAACCCGAGAATTCAACCCAGAAATCACAAAGAAGCATTTATCTTGACAAAGAAAACTTCCTGATAGCTAAGAATCCTCTAAAATATACCCTCTTCCTACCTTTAACATTTTTTTCCTTTATCACTATATTATTCCCCTCTGTAAACTTTTGAGGGTATAATTATTCATACAAGCACTCCTCATACCTATTTCTCTTTTTCTTTGTCCATGTGTGTAAATAGCCACAAAATAGCCCCTAAAATTTATAAGAGCTTTACCTAGATCCTTTGCTTGAGAGACCAAAATATCTAGTGATCGTTGGAATGCATGTCTATCGTCCCCAGATTGTGACATCTATCTGCATAATTAATTTTTAACTTGCATAATTAATTTTTAAAATTTAATTTTATTAAACTATTCCTACAAATACAACAGTATAAATGTGTCCTGCATATATGATGCACTTTCATGAAATAACATGAACAAAACCAGAACCAATCACTACTAGCATATATACATATGCAGATTCTAAAGCGTATGGTGCAAATTGTTAATAGAAGTAATATAAGAAATCAGCTTAGACCATTCTAGAACATGGATAAAACATGAACTAAATGTTATGTGTTAGACAAACTTTAAATGAAGGAGGAGATTTCAGGGCACAGAACCATAGCTATATACACACATATGTCCAAAGGGGAAGGTAAGTGTGTGAGAAGAGAACATGTAGAAGGCCAGAAGAGAAGACTATTAGGACTGTTGGCCAAATTTTTAAGATGTTAGGAACATACTGAGGAATATTGTCTTCATTCTCTGGGCAGTTGGAAGCCAGTATGTGTTCTTAGACAGGAAAATAACATAATGGAGCCTGCTGTTAAAACAACAAACAAAAAAAAACATTAAATTATCAATTATCTTAAATATGCTAATAAAAATGTTACTTTTGTTGTCACATAATTATAATAAAAAGGTTAGATTTTTCTTTTCATTTTTTTTAAGTAAAGAAAATATTCTTTGAGCAAGGAGTTAGCAGATATTGACCAGAGAAACAGCTGACTGTCTCAGTGGTAATTACAAAGTCTCCCACCCATTTCAGTGAAGAAATAATTGCTGTTGAAAAGTTTACAAATTATTTTATAGAGTAATGTTACAATAAAATCAGGTATATTTTCATGTCCTAAATATTTTGTTTTCAACTGAAATGTAATTGAACAGGCACCAGGGCACCTGCAGTATTATAAACCTAGGAGGATGTAGAAGTGGTATTTAAGAAAAATGAACTTTGCTTAAAAATCCAAAACAGATTTTGGTTAAGGTTGGTATCTGTAGAACCAACTTAGTTTCTGTCGGAGCTGAAACCCTCCCCTCCCTAGTTTTAGTGAGAGCTATTTTGTATTACTCTGTGAACACAGCGTGTGTTGCAAATGCTTTCAGAGATCTTGGGGAACTCAGCTCAGGGCGCCAGTGACAAATATTTCCTAATACAAACTATTATACTTCTAAATGGGGATTTCTTTGATTTTCAGTTATAAGAAGGTGTTGATTTATAGTTTCTGCAGTCCTTTCAATGTCAAAGAATTAAAACTTGCATATGAGAAGTCATAGTGAATCCTTTTGAGAAACCTCTTACTAAGCCCAGGGAGATGCTCTTTTCACTTCATATCTTGAAAAACTAGTTACACCAACCAGGCAGTTTTGGGTATAAGGCACTGTGTGGCAGTTAGGGGTAATCCCCAAGTTTGCATAGACAAGAATGGATTTTGCACTAACCCAGTTGACTTTGCCCTCTTTTTAAAGAATGGAATAAAACTTTTATTTAAATGGACTTATAACAATTTATTTTGTCTAAATATGTCTTTGCTTATTGAAATGGCAAAGAGGTAACTTTTTTCAATGATGGTACTCAAGAATAGGTTTGTCAAGGGATTCCTTTGTATACTGCTAGTGGGGTTAAATTGATTGGAAAATACTGTTGAGGAAAGCAGTGTTGTTATTGGATAGGTAGAGTTTACAAATGTAGTATTGGGGTGGTGGTCTTGTCCTTACGCATATGTTCTTAAGCAAGAATTAGTGAATTTTTTTAAAAATATGGACAAAGATGGTATAATATTGTGATTTACAATAAATATATATTTGGTCTTCGTCCCAAAGTTCCTAAAACTCTTGGGATTTCTAAAGTGGTGATAGCTATAAAAGCAATGACAGTGTCTTTTGTTATTTTAATGAGGTGACTTTTGGATAGCAGCTAAGGATAGTGGCTAGTTACCAGGAGAACCAGTCACCTTATTAGAGGGTTGGAATTTTCACCCCCAGTTTCTGGAAAGAGAGACAGGGGCTGTAGGGTGAATCAGTTGCCAGTGATTTAATCAACCATATCTTTGTAATGAAGCCTCCATAAAAATCTCAAAAGAACTGAGCTCTGAGACCTTCTGGGTCTGTGAACACATGTAGGTTCCTGGAGAGTGGTGTGCCTGGAGAGGGTATGAGAGCTCCATGTTCTTTCCCCATATCTTGCCCTATATGAGTCACTTGCATCTGGTTGTTCCTGAGTTCTATCCTTTTATAATAAACCCATAATCTAGTGAGAAAACAGATTTCTTGAATTCTGTGAGCTGCTCTAGCAAATTAATCGCACTGGAGGAGTGGCATCTTGGGAACCTGTGTTTTACAGCTAGTCAGTCAGAAGTACAGGTAATAACCTGGAGTGGTGACTGGTGTCTGATACCCAAGCTTAGGGTTGTCAAACCTCCAATCTATAGCTGGTCGGTCAGAAGCTCAGGTGACATTTTGGGCAAGTGAATGATATCAGAAATGGAGGGGGAGACAGTCTTGTAATACTGTGCCTTTAACCCGTGGAATCTGATGCTATCTGCAGGTAGTTAGCATTAGAATTAAGTTGAATTGTAGGAGACCCAGTTGGTGTCCAAGAGTTGCTTGGTAGTGTGGAGGGAAACCCCTTCTCCCCACATTGACTTTGGGTCTCAGAACAATAAGAGATGGCCAGAGCATTGTTATTGATAATCGTGAAAAAATTAGAAGCAACCAAAAAGTCCCCAAATCTTGCATGGCAAATTCTTTAACCAAAATATATGAGTGTATCTTACTACTGCAATCAAGAAAAGTCATGTAAATATGTGTGGGGATATACATATACCCAAATGTATAAATATATATATATATATATATATATATATATACACACACTTCTGAATATATACACACTTATGAAGACTCTGTTGGTTCTTTCAGACTGTCATTATCTACCTAGTGTTTTTTAAGTAATTTCTATTTTAATTAGGGTTTCTCTATGTAACTTTGATATATCTCTTAGTTTTTATCCAAGTATGTGAATAATGTCATTACCAAGAACAAAATATATATGACTAATTGACAAACCATCTAAACATTTTTTCCATAAGTTTTAAGAATAAGAACTGACTATGTCAACCCTAATTACTCGCGTACCATAAGTCTCTTGGTGTGAATCTTACTGGGGTGACAGGAAATTTATTTCTCCCAGTACATTCATGTGATTGGAATGGTAGGTAGAATTCCCTAACAAAATTTCATTCTCTCACTCCCTTACTCCTTATTTCCCTCTCTTTTTCCATCTCTTGCCATCTTTCTCTCCCACTCCTCCCTCTTTCTTTCCGCCAATTGCATACATTTCCAATTATATAGTTTAAAAATGGTCATAAGGGGGCTTCCCTGGTGGCACAGGGGTTGAGAGTCCGCCTGCCGATGCAGGGGACATGGGTTCGTGCCCTGGTCCGGGAAGATCCCACATGCCGCGGAGTGGCTGGGCCCGTGAGCCATGGCCGCTGAGCCTGGGCGTTCGGAGCCTGTGCTCCGCAACAGGAAAGGCCACAACAGTGAGAGGCCCACGTATCGCACAAAAAAAAAAAGGTCATAAGGGAACAATTCATTATGTTAGCATAGGATAGAAAAATGCCAGCTGAGATTCCTCTTACTTTTGGAAGAAATACAATAAATATTTTTTAATTGTTGTCTAATTATAAAAGTAAGAACTTTCAACTGTAGTGTCTATTTTGCCAACAGTTCTGTTCTTTCTTGCTAGTCCAATACATAATTTTAATTTTTTCAACACTGCATTTTCTTGGAATGATGCCAATTTTCAGATCCATACTACAAGTGTAGTAATTTTGCAATGTTAGAGGGATTTGTTTAGTTACAATTTTCTTTATCTTCTGCTATGGTGATAAAAGCTACAAATAAAGCTTTGACTGAGGAATATACTGGATACAAGGCCATTGTGGCATGGATAAACAATTTATTACAATTACTAGTGGTGCTAGGGAAGCTTCAAAAATACATTTCCAAAATGGGATAGTCTAAGTTACATTGATATATTTGGTTTCATGTCTTAATCTTAGCTTTTGTCTCTTTTCCTTCAGGGTGTGAAATGTGACTGTGTTTGTCACATTTAATACCAGCCTTAAGCTAGTATTCTTGTAACGTAGACATAAGGAAGGCAATAGAACACAGAAGCATCAGAGTGCTGATGGGAAATAGCAAGTGTTTAGAAAGACCAGTAAAATTTGCTTAATATCTCTAGACAGGTTTTCCCTGCTATCCAAAAGTTGTCTGTTCCTATGAAACCTTTCATAAGCTGAAATGGTGTAAAGCGAAGACACAATTACCTTGGGACACATCTTGCTAAAGATTGCACAAAATAAATGGAGATAGAGCTCAGATGTTCACAGACACAATTCAGGGCTGTGGAGGCTTGATGCTAAGATGCAAGTGTAGTTCCCAGGGAAGGAGCTTGGTGGTGCCACTCTCACAACTCAGGGTGCAGGCTGCCTTTATTAAGGGCTCGCTGCAAAACAAATGCTGAACGCTGTTTTTGCTTTTTGCCTTTTCTCACAAAAGTGAAAATCCTCTTTGGATTTATCTTGGTTACAAAAACTGGCACTAATGTAGGGCTTTCCAAAAATTAAGGGACATAAAGCAAACTTTTGAAAAGCAGAGGAGACCTGTATTCTTATAAACAGATGAACAATAAATAAGAAACCATGACAAACTATATTGCCTCTGCCCGTAATCCAAATAAGGCAAATATGTCCGCTTACATGCAATCAAATACTGTCCAGTAAAGAAATGTCTTCAGACTTGGCTCAAGCTGTTCTTTAGTTGAGGTTTCAAAAATAAGTTGTTAACAATGATGTCTTTCATAGCTGACTTTGTAATCCATTTTCTGCATCTGTTTTGCCTTTAGTGACTCCACAGTGGAAAAATCATCATGGTGCTTTTCAAAAGCAGATCTTGTGAAATGCCATATGCTATATGATTCTCAGAATGGAAGATAGTTTTACATTGTCAATTATTTGGGCTTTTTTACCCAGGAGATACTGTTTATGAACATATGGATTTTTCTTTATGTGGTAGATTTGTTACAGAAAAGTTATTTTTAAACTAGTCGGGAGAATCATATCTTATTTTAAATGTACCAGAGGAGTTTGTTATTATTAGGGAACTTGTGATAAACACTTTTTCAAAGTGAAATATTCCAAATTATTTTCTAAGCTGTGATTTTCTATACTGTTATGTAAAATGAGGTGCAGATATACTTGATGAAACTTTAAAGGAAATGAAGTGTATGGCACGTGAGAAAGCCAGCTGGCCTCTCCCCAGATGGCGTTGCATTACCTTCATAATGCTACCATATTCCGGAGTCTGACCTTGAAATTTGTAGGCTCAGCAATTTGAATTTGTCAGCACTGTAAGACTAGATTTCAGGAGCGTTGACTAAGTTCACTCTTGTATTAAATCAGAATACCAACTTAATTATAGCTATTGAAAACCATTGTTTTCATATGAACGAGAATAGTTATGCAAACAGGACAAAAGCTTTCTCTCCTTAAGGTGAAGAGCGCTATTTGGGAATACAAATCATTGTCATGAAGTTATTTTGGTGCAGTTGGGTGCAGAATATGGAGGTCAAATAAGAGATATCATACCGCATGTTTTATTCTGCCCTTCCCTGCCCTCAAACCTCAGAGACATAGTTAATATATCATTGCTAATTGATCAACTGATCCACTAGGTCAAGACTCAGCTTTAGAATCCTTCTCAACATGGTGGTCCAGAAAGCTACCTCAGTTGATCAGGGTTGGCACAAGGTCTGATACCTGTTCTTGGGCAAATCTTTCTGCTCTGTGCCTCAGTTTTCTTATCTGTGAAATTAATGGGTTTGACTAAGTTTTTTTTCTCCGAGGTCATTTCCTGCTCTACAAATAACTGCTGGTTTGAGTAAATGGCTTCAATGCTTTACTGTTGGTCTTAATTCCTTTACCTTTAAAGTGAGGTTATACTGAACATTAAAAAAAAAAAAAAGGCTAAGAGTTATTCAACTCTTATCTGAAACTGTAAGTCAGAGCTTTTAACTACCTATGCTAACCAGTAAGAAACGGAGACACGGATCAATTGCTAGTCACTGTCTTGTGTGCGCTTTTGAGTCATCTGTGTCTGAATATTGAGTTGGTAGAAGAGTGCCATAATGAATTATGATGTGTGTTCTGAGAGCAGAATGTGGGAGTATTGGCACATTTGCCAGGTGTTTGCCATGTTGGATCTATAGATTAATCACTATCTCAAGTATTTGTTTCATTAGAAGGGCTGTTAGCTGTCAAGTCTGAGAGGAGAAAAAAACTGAAGCAAGTTTGAAGTCACATGTACTATTTTCTGGAAGTGTGTTGTGTCTATAAAATCAGGCATGTTTCTATTCTGGCTTAATACAGACAAAGCATTAACTGTTTTGTGTTATCATATTTGTTGTCCATATGGGTCTAGTAGTAGCAAATGTCTTCTAGTTATAGAGCCTCCAAAACATCATGAGATAGTCCATATTTAAATGACAAAAAAGATCTCTCATTACCTAAATGTATTATTTTTATAATTCAAGACCTGTGGTCCTCTATTCACTAAAACAATTGCTCAGACTGTAGATCACAGTTGCCTGAGTGTTCTGGTTAAGGAGAAAAATATAAAGTTCTCATTGGTGTTAAGGAGTGAATCTTTTGACAAAGATAATGGTTCCATGTAGAGTGATAATACATTCTTCATATCTTTGATTTTTCGTTCATTTAAAAGTATTTCTTTCCATTTGGATTTTTTCATTTACTTTAAGGAGAGTATTCATCAACCATGTTCATGTAAAAGATATTAATGTCCTCTTCCTTCACCCAGACTTTTACTTGTGCACAAGACAGATACTAGATGTGATTAGAATGAATACTGCCGTATTAACTTATTAATAAATGTCTGTATGGCCCATGAGGGATGCTTGCCCTGAAATAAAACTTTCAGACATCTCTGCTCAGAAAGCAGCCAACCCCCGTCTACTGCCTGACTGAACTATAATTTACATTTTGTGTAAAATGGACAGAAAGCAATTTAAATTTAATATATAAATGTAAAACTTCAGCTTCTACTTGCTGCAACATGGACTCTATTATTTATTTATTTTATCAGCAAAGGCTGCATCCTGTGAGCTTCTGTGATGGAAATCCACTGTGTGCAGAGAGTGACTCTATTAGGCTATGGGAGAGGATAAAAACAGTTTGGGATAAATAAAAAAGCAATTACCTAGGCCTGGGAAAGAGATACCACACATTTATTCAGGAGGCATTTAACTTACTCAGGGCTCCATTCCAGTGAACTGTTGTTCCATTTTCTATCTCCCTAATATATGCCAAGTCAAATGGGAAGAAACAGAATGATGTTTCACACCCCAACAATAAGGAGTCAGAAATCTGAGGACTAGAGAAAAGCTGCCATTAGGGGAAAAACAAAACCATGAAGATGTCCTTCATTCCATTTCTGGTGTTGGACATTGAGGGCAAAGCATTTGAAATTGTGACATAATCAATTGTAATAGTCACTGGGTAGATGGACTAAAGCCAAGTACAGTTTCTGCAAAGCTGATGAATAACATGCTTACAATTTAAAGGCTGCCACCAAAGTTCCTACTACCAGGGCTTATAACCAAGGTTGAGAGATAAGAAAGAAGAAGAATATATGGGTCTTTTAACAATCACTGTTGCTTCTGTTTCCTGTTCTTCAGTGACTCATTTCATGCTTTATTTTAGCTTATTTCCCTGAATTTATTTTCTTACATATTTCAGCCCCAAATCACTCCTTTCTCCTCCCTAGCTCACTGATCAACAATGACACTTCCCATAGGGTGTCTATTCAAGAAGGAATGGAGAATATGGAGCAAACTGAATGAAAAAGAGGGTGAAGCTCTGCTAAGAAAGGTATCCCTACAGTGACAGGGTCCATCAGAAGATTGGGACCACCTAACAGATTCTACCAAGAGTTCTGAAAATAAATTTCTTTTCCTTTAAATTTTCCTCTTCTTAGAATTTATTTCTTCTGTGATTGCTGGGAATTGTCACTAATCCTATTTCATCCCTTGAGAATCGTGTTTTACAGCCTTACTTCTCTTGGCATCCATCCTGCTAATCTTGGTGAATGAAGAGTCCATTCCTTGGCCTTATACACTTGATGTTTTTCTTTTTGTTACTGTACTTCTTAAGTAGGTTTTGCCTCCTAGTACTTCAAATAGCATTTCCTGTGTACAATTCTAGTTTCTTTTTGTTTCTAATGGTCAGTCATGATGTGGCAAAGTAGAGAGAAGCTTGCTTTTTTGGAAAGATCTCCTTCTCTTTATTTTACTGGGCATTGCTATGAGAATCAAATGAGAAGGATGTGAAAATATATTGAACACTACAAAGCTTTGTAAAAGTGAAAGTCATAGTTTTCCTGGCTTTGCTTTTATTTATTTATTTGATGGCCTTCCTGTAATTTTTCATTCTAGCTTAGAGCTGCTCTGATATTAATAATCAAACACTGTACAGCCTTTGCTTCTGTAAGAGAAAAGAAGGCTGCCTTGACTTGACCTTGTGGCATGAATGGTCACAGTATTAAGATCAGGACCACTCAAAAGAAAAACAGTAACAACAAAAAACAAACAAAAGATCAGGACCACTCAGATCTTGAATCAATTAAATAAATGCCTGTGAGAAGTCATTAGCAATGGGAAAATCTGGCAAATACCATGTTATTATCCAATTCTTTTTCATTTTGCTCATTTTGTAGCTATTTGACAAGCAAAAAGAGCTATACTTGTATTTCTTCCAGTAATTTTAAAGGTGCAAAAGTGCCCTAAAATCCTCAATTTTGTAGTACAACAGTTAGAAGAAAATAAAGTTGATAGCAGTGAAAGCTTCTGGGACTTTTTGAATATCAGCCCTAGATATGCCAAAAGGTGCGATTACATGTAAGAACACTTGCTGTTTGGCCTGATCTGTCAAAATGGGCAACAGGTCAGATAATCTTTTGTCATTTTTATTGTTTCTCTGGGGTATTGACTTTGCAGAAATTAAGAAGTTGAAAGGGATTTTTGAAACTAGATTATAATTCAGATAACCTATCTATTTTAATTAGAAAAGTGACCAAAAACAAATAAAATATGGTAACATTTTTAAAAAGAATAATGGGGAAATATAAATAATACACAAATAAAAATTATTTATGATAGCTAAATTTGTAAGTACCAGTAGAATGATCCTGAGAAAAGATTAGATGTTTTATATTTTATTTCTTACAAATCTTGGAAGTTGCCTCTTTGATAAACTTTTCAAAATTGGCTAGAATAAAATTTTCCAAACTCATTTTGTCAAATGTACAAGAACGTCCCAAGGTCATTCTCTTGATCCCAAGTTCTTTGTTTAAATTCTAATGTGGAAAATACTACTTAGCGTCAAGGATCAGGCAAGCTTTATACTTGGTTCTTTATTATGTAACCAGGGTTTACTTGTGTTTTATGGGCTTTATTAATTATATCACTTCAAAGCTGAATAATGCATTAAAAAGGTGGGCCATCTTTTTAATGTCAGTGTTTTTAAGGTAAGTGTTAAATTAACACTTACCTTGGATGTAAATAGTAGGATAGAGTTATACCAGATTTTATGAATACTTAAGTGCCTAAGCCACTACCAGCAAGAACTTCAGACACTGTAGAGTAGAGCGTCAATCAACTACAGCCTGTGTGCCACGTTGGGTCCAACATCTGTTTTTGTATGGTCTCAGGACTTAGAAGTTTTTTTGGTTTTTGTTTGTTTGTTTTTACATTCTTCAATGGTTAAAAAGAAATAAGACTATTTCATGGCATGTGAATATTATATGAAATTCAAATTTGAATGTCCATAAGTAAAACGTTACTGATACACAGCCATACTCATTCATTTATGTGTTGTCAGTGGCTCCTTTTGTACTATAATAAGAGTTGAGTAGTTGCACTAGAGTCTGTCTGGCCTGCAAGGGCTAAGATACTATCTGGCCCTTCACAGAAAAATTTGCCTGTCTTTGCTGTAGAGACTAGAGGTCTTCTGTATCAAAGGCTACACTGAAATTATATGTGGCTTGAGTAATGTGTGGTACACTCAGGCATCATAGATAATGAGGTCATGTTGTGACATACTTAATGCTATATATAAGGGTGATGCTTATTTAGTGTCCTCAAGGCACTAAATCCTTGTCTGTAATTCCATTAGATATCTACCGGTCCTACTTAGGGTAGTATACTTGCATTACTTGTATGACTGTGAAAATCATTAAACTTCTCCAAAGCTTTTGTCATATCATCTGAAGAACAGGAAAATAATAGTATTTACCTCATAGGATTATCATTAAGAATAAATGAAATCTTACCTCTATTTTGTATCATGTCTGGTAAATAGTAAATGCTCAAAAATTTCGTAATTACTATTTATAAAATTATAGACAACTATAAGCACATAAAAATGATTTTTAACCTGTAGATTTATGAAGACAAAGATTTACATGAAAATTATCAAATCTATATGGAGGTGTGATAATTATGTCTACTTTTTAATACAGTTAAGTGTATTTATATGTGACTTTATACATTATAGCAGATTTCAGATTTTAACTTTTAATTTATTTTTACTAAGGATCTGTTTTAGAAGGACAAAAAAAACTCTGCTCTGTCTCAATTTTCCTTTTTCTCTTTTCTCAGTTTCTAATAAGTCTTTGCCTGCTACTGTCATTTGTCCTAGTTTTACACTTGTTTTTGCTTTTGTGGCTTCCTCATTGATGAGAATAATAGCTACCAAAAATTCTCTTTCAGTGCCTTGGCCTACAGTGATTCAGAATTCCAGTTTTAAATATATATTGTCCTCATAAACTCTTTCCTAAGGAAGATTATTCTACTTTTATCTGTGAATTTAATTTATACAGGCAGGAGTGGTTTTTTGTTTGTTTTCTTCACTCAGGTAACTTGGCCTTAGAGTTTCCTGTGTCTGAGAATTTCAAAATGCATCCATCTTCCATCATTGTGTTTTTCTGGTCTCTGTCCAATGCCCTGTGGCTGAGAAGAGTTACAGAGTCAATTTCAATTATCAGTAACAGAAATTTCCAGGTTGAATCTGAAATTTTAAAACTATATGGAACTTAATTTGCCAAATTAATTACATTTTTACTGGATATAAGTAGCTCACAAACTTTGTGATTTAATTATTTTATGATACTGGTCTAGCCAACATTGACAGTGAGGAACTGTGGCTCTTGTTAAGATAGTTTTCAAGGAGCAACATAAATATATATGCCCAATAAGATAATAAAATTAATATATATTATTGATACATCCTCCAAAAGTGCCTGCACTACCTTTATCTTTACATCTTTTATAAAGAGTCTAATTACATCTAATAAAATAACGTCACAAAGGTAATTGCTTGAAGAACATGAATCTTCAGGTTCTGTAGTACCTGCTGCAACGTCAGTTGAACCAAAAAAGGGACAATGCTCAATTCTTTACTTCATTCTCAGATATATGACTGGTCCTCTATGGAACAGCCATAACAGTGTGTCTAAGGAGAAGCAGCCATGTGAAGGCTCACCTGGTGAGAACACCTCACTTTAATCTTTTTATCTCATAGTTAGCAGTATGGCACTGCACTAATCCAACCAGGATAAGTTTTGCTCAGATACCTAACAGTGATCTATTACACTGATTCCACTTTTGTTCATATTCTGTCTAGTAAAATAACAGAAACGATACTACAATGTTTACTACATGCTGTGTTCTGAAATCTTAACTACATCATTTCATTTTATCCTAAAAGAAGCTTATGATGTGTAGGTCTTGTGATCATCAATTTACAGGTGAAGTTCCTGAAGTTAGGTTAACAATCACATAGCTAGTGGGTGGCATCTAAGGTCTCTTTGATTAAAAAGACAAATTTTTAAATATTGTGCCTTTGTGTATGTAAACCTTGGCCAAAGGGTTTTGCTTAAGATTAAATCTCTCCTTCCCCTATTCATTTATTATTTTAGTTGTGGATTGTCTGAAATTCATCCTATGACTCTAGAAAACATTGCGCAAGCCTCGTATGTTTCTTCAGTCAGTGAATTAAGTAGCAAACCAGGATAATAGCAGTGCCAATAATATTATTAATAACAACGATAATAATTTACAGTTGCATGTTAACTCCACATCTTCACTAAGCTATGAGCTAGGATTCTTTCCTGCCTTCAGCATAATTCTTGATCTTTCAAGTTGCAAGACTTATATTGCATCTGATTCCTACAAAAAAAAAGATCACTGGAAATATCAAAGTTTGAGTGTCTAAAAAAATAAAAGATAAGAACCAGTTTTTAATATCCTTGAAGAATTCAGCATATCTACATGGCAACTTTATGTTCCAGAGTTCAGTTTAAGTCACCTGGGCAGTGGAGTTGGGTTGTGTCAGCTGGTGTTTGTTGATTTGGATTATCTAGGTAACTTATTTAGGTGACTCTGTTAGCAAGAGTTGACAGCATAGCCTGTTCTGGCTCTGAGACTTGTTTATGGATGCCATCTGTGCATTTTTATTTTTATTTTTTTGCGGTACGCGGGCCTCTCACTCTTGTGGCCTCTCCCGTTGCGGAGCACAGGCTCTGGACGTGCAGGCTCAGTGGCCATGGCTCACGGGCCCAGCCGCTCCGTGGCATGTGGGATCTTCCCGGACCAGGGCACGAACCCGTGTCCCCTGCATCGGCAGGCGGACCCTCAACTGCTGCGCCAACCAGGGAAGCCCTGTGCATTTATTTTTTAATTATACTGATGGATGCTCCTGATGAGGAGCTGAGTTGGGTTCTGGACAGACCAGGTTTTATTTTGGGTGGGCTCTTCTCTGACTTTACTATGTTAAAGTCTACTGGGTAACTAACTACCCACAGTTTTATTGCTGTGTTCAAAAGAAGTGTTTGAAGATTTTAATTTGGTTGTTAAAAGGTTTGCTGATTTTGGGTGGAACATCAACTGGATATAAGATCCAGCTATTAAATTAGCACACAGCTAGTGTTGCTTCCATTGGGATACCTACTGGTATCTGAAGATGGTGAACTAAGATATCAAAATGCCAGTCAAGAGCTTAGCAATCATACCTGAGACAAATGTGCTTCTCCTTGAAATCTAGAATAATCCACAACAGTTCCCTTTGTTACACATGGAGATTCTTTGCCCTTCTTGCCTCATCATCATTCTTTTTAAAAAATCAGGATAGACAATAGCGTTACAGTCAGACTTCCATATATAAATTTAGAAGATACTAATATCTTGACTTTTTGTTCTAATTTTGCCAGATCTGTGCATGTAAAGTCAGTCAACTGCTTTCGTGTAAAAACGTTGAAAGCCAACATTGTTAATCACAATTCCCTTCAGTTTGATTTATTTGGTGTCTGGGTTCATTGTTTCCTCTTTTTCTCACTACTTGTTTTTTTATTTTAATCCGGGCATATGTTTTTCTTCAGAATCACTTCTTATGAAAATAGTTGGTGTAGATTCTACCTGTACAAGTTGATTTTGGGGGGTCAGATGGAAGTTACTGAGTAATTCGGGGGCAAATTCCCCCAATAAAACACAGTTAGCTTCCTCCATTGCAATTTTTTCTATAAAGAGTATTAATAACTCTCCACTTTAAGTGACCACCCTCCAAATACACAAAAACATCCTGGTTTTCAGATATTTGGATATGCTCAGACATTTCTTTGCCTCAACTTAGAGTATATCTTGAATTCTCTGATACTGAGTAGAAATTACTAAAATGGGTATTTTTGATTAGTTGATTTTCAGAGACATTCAGTAGGTTATCAAGGCAATTGATTTATTTTTAGTAATTGGGGACCTTGAAGGTCAAAGAGCTATACTTTTTTTTTTTTTTTTTTACAAGGAAGGGAAACAAGGGTATGAAAATATTCTGTCCACATGAGCACCTTTTTGAAAAACATCCTTCTAATGAAATAAATGAAGATATGAAGATATACTCATTTGACACATTACCTGTTTTGTGTGATAGAGTTTCTTCTTTAACATATTTTACTGAATAGACAGAAATATTGGTTGAGGCCATCGCCACTGGGGTCAGATTTCCAAGTTTCAAAGCTTGGATGTACCCAACGTGAGAGACTGTGTCATATTGGACAGGATACTTGCTTCTCTAAGCCTCCCAGTCTTCTTATCACCTGCCGTTTGAATAGTTGTGATAATGAAATGAGATAAACTATGTATATGCTTATTAATGGGACAAATGGCATCTCCATTTGGAGTTAATGGGATTTGGGTACTAAACGTCATGGCATAAATGAGCGTAAGAGAAAAGGCACGAAAGAATATTCGGCTCTGCAGGTACTGCTTCTGAAAATTACAATGTTAAATCCGTGGGTTAACTCATAAGATCAGAAAAAAAAATAGAAGACTCCTAAGTGGGGTATAGTTTATTAGAGGCCCTTTTAAAGTGGGTTTTTTTTTTTTTTCTCCCCTTCCACTGCTCTCAGTTTGGATCCCAGCTTATTTGACTTGTTCACAAGTCCTTCCGTATGAGAAAAATCCTCTCAATGCTGATTGTGAATCACGTGGGCTGCTGCTACCTTAGTGTGATTTTCATTTTGTGGCACTTCTTAACTGGGGGCTACTCTAGCAGGATGTAGCTTCATCATGTGGGGCTGCCTCTTTTAAAAAGTGTGATGTACATCACCTATAGGCAGGTATCTCAGCTGGTTCAGTGAAAAGGCAAAGCAGTTTCATTTCCCAGCCTGAGTTCTCAGCTCCACAGACAGCCCTACAAGCTCCCATTTTAATGCTCCAAGGTAACTTCCCAAGGACCAGATGGTTCTGGTAAGTCTGGGATGATTAGGAGGCCTCCTATTCAAGAGTAGCTGTCTGGCAAGAGGATTTGGCCTTGCCTGGAGAGCTCTCATGACAACAGAAAGAAGGGGATAGTGGTGATAACACAGTACCCAGCTAATATGTGAAGGGAGCCTGCTATCTGTCTTTGTTTTAATGGTTACTGAAAAATAACCAAATACTTCTGGAGGAAATACTATTACATTACCTAGATCACCTGTGGGGTTTGTTCTTTTTTCATATAAAGCGGCAGCGATTTGGAGGAGGTTAAATGGGGTACTGGTGAAGAAGTGGGTTGACTGCTGAAATTGAAGTCAGAGAATGTGGGGATATTATTTTCAAGAGTTAATGTAAGTGGGACTGGGCACATCTTTCATAATCAGTCATTTGAAGCATTCTCAGAAAAATACAGCATCAATTATATAAAATTCCCTGAAGCATCAAAATATTTTGCATGCTTGAAATCCTGCAGATGGTACTCACAAGTAAAAATACATTGTATTTATTTGCAGAATGTCATAGGCACATTAGTAATTTGTTGTGGATGGCATATGTGTCCCATTGCAGTGAAAATGACAAAGTAATCACTTTTGGGGTAAAGTGTCACATGTGGTTTGGCTGTTTCAGTTATTCCCTTTTAGTCATGTGTGGGGACAGAGAAAAATAGTTTTTATTGATAGTTTTTATTCTTAAGAACTAAGTTAAAGGTAATTTTTTGAGGGGAGTAATTTAATAATATTTTTAAAGTCAAAGCTCTTTAGAAAAGTAACCTGAATACTTGTATGTCTGAATGTTATTTTTTTTCCTGGCTTACTTGGGCAATTTTATATTTTATGGCATGATATTTTCTCTGCTGGTTTCACACATCCCAGCACGGTCACTGCTTCAGTTTTGCCCAAGATAAAAGCTTTATCATAACCCTTCACTCATCTTTAATTCTCCTGTGGGTAAAAACATGGCTTCCTTCAAAGATGATTTTGGCAGTTTTGAGTCCATCAAAAGCAAATCCTTTTCCCTCCGGTCCTCAATATTCCACTTCTAGTGTCCAAACAGTGTCAGTACTAAGACCCTTCAGTTTCATTTTTCTTTCATCTCTGGTTTATTTGGTGTTTGGCAGAGTAATGATCTAGGTGGTTTGGTTAAAAATAAATTTCCAAGCTTTATCTTCAAACTGCAAAATCAGAACCCCTTGACGTGGAGTCTAGAAATCTGTGAACTTCCTTAGTAGCTCTTCTGCACACCATTTTTTCAGACCCGTACATCCTATGTGTTCAAATAATTTTTCTCTCATGAGTCAAATTACCTAAAAGGAATTTATTTGATAAAAACTCCATTGAAATGGCAGCAAAAATATTTAGTATAGTTTTGGGGGCTTAATTTCTATAAAGTTGAAGTTTCAAGAGAAAATAGCTGTGTATTTTCTATAACATCATCTTGCTAAAGTTGTTCAAACACTTACCTAGAGTCTGATTTTTTTTTTTTTCTGATTTGTTTTTACCTTAACCTTTGGATCAACTTTGTGAAAACTTAAAACGTTGGAGAAGATATTGAACAATTTTTATTGTGAATGCTTCTGGATATACAGGCTGTAAAATACCCCTCTCTGCAGTGTTTTACATACAGGTGTAAAGATAGGCAATCTGGTGATTATTTGGGTGAGAACAAAGTGTTAAATTGAGAAACTAAATATCTTGCCTGGTGGGGAGGTGTGTTATCATCTCTTTAAGATAATTTCCAAATAGCAAATATTAAAAATAGAAAGTTAATTTCTGTGCCTAGTTACATAATTTTTATAACTCTAGGAATTAGTCTTCCTCAAGACATAAGTAGATTAATTTCTTGGTAGCCTTTTTTCTCCCAGTTGCTGGTGCTAGAGATCATCAAACTGTGGCTTCTGCCTCACTCTCTCCTGCTCTGACCTAAATATGTGAGACACCCTATTCCTACAGAAGTAGAACTGAAAGTAGTTCTGTAGTTGGCAGCCTGCTTACTTATTTAACTGCAGCCTTCTGTAAACATTGCCAGGTTTGCACAGCCAGCCCAGTTTATAAGATTGGCTTTATGACTCGCCTTTTCTTTGCTTAGGGTTCTAGATCTTGTAAAATAATTCATGTCCTCTTGCTGAGGACTCTCTACCAAGCATTCACAGATTCTTTCTTTTCACCTCAAGTTCATTACTTGGGCATGATTCAGTGCAACATGTCATAGAAAATAGGACATGACTTTGAATATTACCACTGACTGAAAGACCCTACTATTTGGAACATTGAACCATATTAGAAGTCTGTGGGTAATGAAAAGAGCTCAAATTTCACTTAAATTTACTCTCTTCACCTTGCACACACTCATGATGAGATCCTATAATGTGCCCTGAGAGACACACTCTGCAGGACAGAAACTCTATCTCATTCCCACCGGTCCTTGCCTCCACATCTTGGATATGGATCTACAACTGAATTTTCTTATGAACAAAATGGTTGAAAATGGCAGATAAGAGTTTTTGACTTAGTAATACAGTTTTCTCTTTGAAAACACTGGAATGTGATTAACAAAATAGTCATGATCACCATTTACAGCTATAAATGGGAAAAGGTGGTATTTTAATAATTTATTAAAAATGATACTTAAAGTTAATAATATGTATATCCCAGCTATAGCATAATACCTGCATTAGAGATTTTCTATGCTAACAAGACTGGTTGGCTTGTTTTATATTTTTTTAATTTATAAATTGCTTCAATTTCTGAAACTTTATTTTTTAGCCTTGAACATGGCAGGTGCTCAACTCAAGGCTAGGTCTCGAGTGTTGTAAAAATACTGTATTTTCCCACCAGGAACTTGTATTTTAAGTAAATTTTAGATTTAGTTATATACACATATGACGTTTAAAATTAAAAGATAGCGCTTCCCTGGTGGCACAGTGGTTGAGAGTCCACCTTCCAATGCAGGGCACACGGGTTCGTTCCCCGGTCCGGGAAGATCCCACATGCCGTGGAGCGGCTGGGCCCGTGAGCCATGGCCGCTTGAGCCTGCGCATCCGGAGCCTATGCTCCGCAACGGGAGAGGCCACAACAGTGAGAGGCCTGCGTACCACAAAAAAAAAAAAAAAGATAAATATTAGATGAAGGAATTAATGCAACATAACTTAATTCTAGTAATTGTTTATAGTTATGAGGTAATCATTTTGTTCATTCTCACCTATTCCTTCCAATTACCACATAATATCAATTCCTTTTATTTTTCATTTATCCGATAAATATTAAGAACCTAACATTTTCTAGTCACTCAGCTAAATATTAGGACTCCAAAGAGAAATCCATTAATCCTCCCATTAAGAACATGTATTCCGATGGACAAAATTGAAAATCTTCAGAGGATCAAAGGAACATGGTTTAAATGAAACTTTTGGTACTATAACATTCCAATTTGAAGATATCCAAATGAAAACTATGAAATATAGTAGAGCTCTTTCCCATTTAAATCTTAAGCCCACAGTCTGAGCCTAGTTGTCATGGTCGAATACTGAGACCACTGGCCAAAATCCTGGCTAAATTTCATGAATAAGTTAACATCCATGAAACATCAGCCAGTTTGTCTTTAACTTGTTATATATTTCTACTGTCATTTTAATGTTATTTAATTAGTAATTTATATCTTTTTGTTTATATTTTATTGATTTTTTAGATATAAAAAGGACACAAATATGTACATGTTTGTGACTGTATAGCCAAACATCAATAAATACTCATGTATTGGTGTTGCTTTATAGAATCAAACCTATGTGAGATATTTTGTACCGAAATATGTGGGAAGAGAAGCAATTATCATTTTACTGAGGAGGATTCATTTGCCAAACAGAGCACATACAGGCGTGGCACTTAAAAGATCCCATAAGATATCATAGTCCTTAATATTTTATATAAGTAAACCAAGGTTTAGAGAGTGTAACTTTGCCAAGGTCATCTACCTTCTTCCTTTAGAAGGAAGGCCTAATTTGGGAAAAGAGATAAAGAGTGTACTTTGCATTTGTGGTAAAAAAAAAAAAAAAAAAAAAAAAAAACCCAACCCC
>NW_020185324.1:9549217-9581656 GCF_003031525.2 Neophocaena asiaeorientalis asiaeorientalis | reverse complement strand
AAAAAAAAAAAAAAAAAAAAAAAAAATACACCAGCACCTTTTTCTGTTAGCTGAGAAAATTCCAAGGTGTAACAACTATTTATAAACTCTGGAAACCATGTCCCTAAGAGATACTAAGATTCTCTCCTTGCCCAAGAGCATCTTTAACCTGAATTCTTGCATTTTAATTTTCTCAAGAGAACAGTAAAATTTTCTGTAAATGGCCAGAGAAAAAAATAAATGTAGGCTTTGCAAGCCTTAAGGTTTCTCTCTTAACCACTTAACTCTTTCGTTATAGTGCAAAAGCGTTCGCAGACAATGTTCAAATATAGCTGTGTTCCAATAAAGGTTTATTTAATACAAAAAATGTTAGACAAAATTTGGCCAACTAGCTGAAGTTTGCTAACCCCTGCTTGAAAGTTTAGACTACTGATCCCTGAATAACTGATCACATACACTATCATTTAAATAGTTTCAAGTGCATATCCCTGATACATGATTTTACTTATAGGGCTTTACAAATACTGCTGTTCTAATATATTTTCTTCAGTATGAAACATGCACAAAATAGAACAAGGAACAAATAAAATACCTAAGTAGAAAGTCAATTTTACTTGACATCACGTAGCTTGTCCTACCCACCTTCTGGCATGTATTGCCCTATATACAGCTGATAAGGCAATAATCTGAAGGAAAAAAAAAAAGTTTGTTTGAATAGTTGGTTAGCTTTTAGTTGGTAGTTTTTTAAAAAGACAGTTTACTTTACAGTGGAGTATGAGATAATAACAACCATACTACTTTTAGAATTAATACTGATGTTTGGTTTCTTTTTTGCTCCTAAATCTCTTTTTCGTCCTTCCTTCCTCCTCCCTGCCTGTTCCCTTCCTCCCTCCTTCCCTCCCTCCCTTCCTTCAAACTCACTTGAGTTAACAGTTTTAGCTAATAGCTGTCAATCTTAACATGGATTTAATTCCCTTTTTCACTTATGAAGGCTGAAATGAAGTGAATAATCCTTTGATGTTTCTATAGAGCACCCTTTTCGATTTTTGCTTCTTTGTTTCCATACAAGGAAAAAGTGCTCCATTTCAGTTGATTTTAGACTTTGAATTCTTACGTTTTGAGTTATTGCCATTTAAAATTACTCCAAGCAGACAGCTATAGGTGTGTTGGTTCAAAAGAAATACAGATTATGTAAAAAGCCTTCTAACTCAAAATTCTTTTAAACATAACTTATCTCAATATTCTGCTTTATTTTCCTTTGTGATTTAAAATATACATGAGTATACAGATATGTATATATTCATCTAAAAATACGCTTAGCTATTTTAGAGAGAAAAATAAAATTTTCTAATATTAAACATTTATAGTCTTTCATAAACATATTAAATATTCATCTCAATTCCTTGTCTGAGCAAATATAAAAAATGCAGTGTTTCTAACATGAGTACTTACGTGTATTTCCCGATATATTTAAGTCACTAACAAGTGTTAAAATAAAAATGCAATACATCTTTCTTCAGATTTCACAAATATATTCTAAATATTTATGTTAGCAGGTAAGCTAAGGTACATGTTTATCCTTTTGGCCAATGTGCATTGAGTATGTATTTACGTGTAGATCTGAGAAGCTGTGAGATATACCAGATAGAGAAAAGACTCAGTTAAGTCTCATGAAAATTACATTATTTTCTTACTTTTTGCCAATAAAATTCTATGTGACCTTAAGTAAATAATTACTATTTCCAAGTGTCAGCTTCTTTACTTAGAGTTAAGGTTGGAGGCTTAAAAGAAACACTTCCTGAGGGCCATTCTATCACTGAGTCCATGATCTAACACATACTCTAATAGTATCAGCATTATAGAAAAATACTAGCTAAAATTAATTTAGGCACCTCCTGTGTGCCAGGAACTGAGATTCAAACTCTTCATGGATTATCTCATTTACTGCTTAACTCAGAGTTATGTAATTAATTTTTTTCATCTTAACATCAGGAGCTGAGGGTACAGAGATAAAATAGTCACTAGCACAAGTTACATAGCTAGTAAGAGAAATAACTAATAATTATACCCAGGACTCAGTGATTCATAAGTCTGTTGTGCTTCAGCATTTCTCAGAACACTCAAAGCATATGTACACACATTATGCATCTTAATCATTTCTGTTACTCCACTCTCAACCCTCCTACCTACCTCTTTCCCAGTATGATTCCAGAAAAGCAAAATAATTTGGGTTTTTTTGCTAGTAAATATTAGGTAACCTTTGAAAATATATTTAGCTCAAATTTAACAAGGAAAACAAACAGACCAAAATACTGTCTGGTATACTGAGATAGCTTCTCTAAATTTGTTGTAGCTTCAACTTCCCTCAGAAACACTTCCTGCCAGAGCATGGCATTTAGATCCAGCTCTATGGTCCTCCATTCACCATCACTCAAAGGACAGTGCAGTTCCCAGGACCTGCCAAATTTAAATTTATGTCCCTATATTTCTCACAAACCCAAATTGGAATAAATATATTTTATCTTCCACTGTATTTTTCCTTATCCCTTTCTAATTCACAGTATTTTCCCTAATACTTTTATAATCTCATAATTGTATTTTGTTTTTTTGCTCCCCACTTCAATGATGTGACCTAACTTTTAATGCAGAAATAAACTTGGGCATTCAATTATCAGGTGAATTGTATTTACATACCTACTATTTAGTTGTTTTATTTCCTCTGAAAAAGTTAAACTTGTAGACCAAAAGAAGAAGTTCTGGCAACTAGGAAAAATACAAAACTTTCCTCAGTATGAGTAGTACACTAGAATAGTATGAAAATACAGAAAATTAAAAACAAAAATGAATGAAGACCAACCACACAATTCTATCACCTTGAGTTAACCACCACTAGTATTTGAATGTATAGCTTTTCACATTTTTCTAGAAATATATACAAATATTCTCCTTGTGTTGGTTTACGTGTGTATTTAGATTTCTTGAATGCCAGCAGCAGAAGGAAGGATACTGAAAAAACTGGAGATCCAGACTTCTGAAAAAAGGACAGTGGTGACAGGGAACAACACACTGTGGTGGTTGGGATGCTGTCCTGGTGTCATAGTCCCTCTCCTTGTGTCACTGACATGGCAAGATCTTTGACATTTTCAGATTTGCTTTGATAAATTTTCCTATGAAACTGGATCTATTTTCCATCAAAATTAAGAACAAGTCAGATTGCCTAAACCGAAGACATACACCTATATCTGCAACTGTATCGGAAAGTTAACCCCCACTGGCACACTGCATACACAAAAATAAGATAGACGTGGAGGAACATAAAAGAAAACAAGTTAGTATTTAGTATTATACACATAACAGGGAAACAAATATGGGTGAAACTACTACAGACCTCATTTCTGAAACTGATTATGGGGATACATTTGGTGCTTATTAGTTTTTTCCACCACTTGCCATTTATGTTTTATCTTCAGCTAACAGCATACATTAAGGCTTTTTAGTAACTGGTGTGGCCCAACTATTTAATCCTGAAAGAAGTTTCACAATCATTTATTATAGTTTCCATTTTCTACCTTTAAGTATGATAGTTTTCTATTATTTTATTTAGCCATTACTTATGTGGTGCTTATGTATCAGTTATTGTTCTAAGTGTCTTACATATATTGTCTTTTATTTCTGATAACAACACTGAGACATAGATAAGATTTTTCCCTTTATTTTACAGTTGAGGAAATTAAGTTTGTATAAAGTTTACAGGACTTGACAAATTTGCACAGCTAGTAAGTATGAGAACCAGGCTGTTAACCCAGGAAGTCTATACTGTGTGAAAGAACATCCCATAGAATCACCTGGGTTTTATCCATATGACTCTCTACCCTCAAAGAGGACCAGTGTTAACTTTCCTTTGATAGGCTAAATCAGCCCACAAACTATATATATATATATTCCCTCCCCCCTTTTCTGTCAAGTAGCAAGAAGAGTCCCAGATCACTGCTATTGGGTAACTAATTTATTCATCTGGAATATGCTGTTAATGTTGGTACCTCTTGTTGGCAAATTTGGTATTCATCATGGGCAGTAGTGAGGGTGAGCCCTGGTGAGAGAGAGGTCAAGTTGTTGAGGACCTGCATGACCTCTACTCCTGCTGCCATGTTCACATGGTGAATGAGCCCATTCAGCAGGCCCAGCAGAGAGGAAGGAATGAAGGTGACTCATATACACTGAGAGGATCATCTTCTCTACCCAGTTAAGAGCTTTCCCGCCACCCCATTCTGTAAGCATTAAAATGATCCTTAAAAAAACAAGCATTCAGATGGAACATATAAATCTTCATATTCTGGGGCTACTCCAGGAAGTCTTTACACACCCTTCTTTCCTAAACTGTCTTGTTACTAATCCTTGAGACTTGTTTTTCCCATTTCCCCAAATAATTGTCCAAATTATCCATGAATTAGTGTAGATTTTTACATAAGACCGTCACCCTTTCCAGAAAGATGTGGACCATAAAATAGACTGCTAAAATGTCCTTATACTAAAAGGATTAGCTTCCTTCATAGTCTTTCAAGGATAACTGGAATGGGAGTACAATTCTGCAGCAGTAATTACTAGCTAGTCCTAGAATATCATTCAGCACTTATTACAAAGCTGACTCCATTATTTTCCTCCTCACTAACTGGTCATTGACTATTCTATTGTACACGAGATCAGAGTTAGTATGGAAGAGCTTAACAGCCTGGTAGGAGGCTGGCACTGCAAGTGTACAGTTTGCTTGAAAAATTACTTCAGATGATTTTATTTCTGCCACATGATGGAGTCCTATATCGCACATTCCGAACTTTGGAGCAGATAGATCAGGCGATACCTAGTTCTGTAAGGTTACAGGGCCACCTGTGTCCTATGGTTACCTATTCAGACTTTATTAAATTTTAGTGCAGGCCAGGAGCTATTTGTCAAAGGAGACAATTTACATGCTGAAGAAGGCATGGATTTGTCCAAAACCCCAGTGGTCTCCCATGAGATTCTCATCTGAGGGCTTGTTCCTTTCTGCATACTCTATCCCAATGTGCCAAAGACATTGTGTATACCTTTGAATATGCTCTGTGGCAGAGATTCTTGCACCACCACCTTGACAAGTTAGAGAGCCGTCTTTTTTTCTGAGTCTTATCGAAAGTGGCATCCTTTCAAGTAACTGATGAGTGGCTCAGAGCAGTATAGCAAAATATGCTGGTTATTGCATTCAAAATATAAAGAAGCCCAAGTGTTGTGCCTCTTAGCTAATGGCAGGGGCACAAGTGTCCTTTACTTTGAAATGTATTACCCTACCAAGGCCAAGGTTATTGGATACCCAGAAACTTCACTGAAAGTTCATGTACCAGTGTTTTGTACTAACATATGTGTATTGTACTGAGATATCCAGGATACCTTCTCCTTGCTACCTTGGTCCTAGTGATATGTCATCAACTAATAGAACGGCTTACGTCCTATGGAATGGTCCTTTTACTAAGGACCCTAGCTATTATATTGTGAGACAGCATTGAGAGGCTAATATAATAATAAAGGAAAGTGGTAAAATTGGACTCATACTACCAGATTAAAATATATCTTGATCTTTCCTAAGCTGGAGGAAAAAGTATTTATTAGATTAATATTTATATACTGTGATCCAGAGGCTACAATCTTGGCTCAAGGAAGGGAATCACATTCAGAACTGAAACTGGAATTCCTAATCAATGAAACATTTTCTAATCCACTACTCTTCTTCAGGACCTAACCACTTCTCTACTGGCCAAACTGGAAAATTAGGATGCAGTAGGAATCACCATCTTATGTTTTTAAAGTCCTGGATGGTGCACTAATTGAGGGCTGTCCTCAGAGGAATAATACTGATTTCCATTAATTGTTCGGATAGGAAGAAATGGCCCCGGAGGCTTTTAGTTGGTATTCCTGCCGATATAGCACTTACTTCCAGAAGTAATAGTGAAAGGATTCTTCTGGTTGCTCAGTTATCTTTTCCAAATGCATACTTGGGAACTGACAGAATAAACATGGGATGGTTTGGGGGTTTCACTGGGTTAATAATGAGGGAAACTTGGGGGCAAAATTCTATCTAACCCCTATGTACCTTTGGAGATGATGAAGGGAGAACTTTAACATGTTCATGTTCTAGCTGCCAAGACACAGGAAGAGAAAGCTTTGTCTCCTTTGGCTTCCATTGATGGAAGTGGACTCTGCTTCTTAGGAGATTAATAAGATTAAGAAATTGTTACATGTTGAAGATGTTACATTTGTTTATCAAAAACAGGCATATTTTTTATAAGCCCCCTTCCCATTTAACAAATATCAGGCACATTTTCTATCACTGTTGATAAATAGTGATCTGTAATATCATTTTCAAAATAGAATGTATACTAAAAAATGTTTAAAAAGGCAAATATTCACAAAAATGGCCTGAGGTCATTACATTTACAAATGAAAAACAATCTGTCAAATTTACATATAAAAGGTGCTCCCTATCAGTAGTAATAAAGCCTTTTTTAGACTTTATTTTATTTTTTACTGTGAATTCACAAAAGCCACAAAAATATTTCCGAAGCTTTTAAGAGAAGAGGTGTATATGAGTTTTTAAAATGCAACTGTAAAACTGAATTTTTTTCTACATTATAATGTTGAGCGTTACTAAGCTTAAGGAAACATGTTGGAGGTTTCCACTTTGTGCCGTGTGGGACTATTAACCAAATGCCACAGTTTTATTGATAACTATGCAAAAGGAACAGGGCTTACCTTATTTTAGGTACTCAAATACTTGTTAAGTGAATGAATATGATTTCTTTTAAACACACATAATTGTTGCAAATATAATTGAAATGGTAACAAGTACATAACAGATTAGTTTTTCAAAACAGCAAGCCTGTACAAAGTGATAATGATAATAATTATAATGTAGGTCTCTATTATTAAAATTAATTTCTGTGTTATGTCAGGTTTACTTCTTGAGCTAACAAAAAATTGTAATTGTAACATGCTTAATTATTAAATGAACTAATAATTACTAAATCTTAGCACCTCATTTAATGTAGTGGGTTTGTTTAATGTTATCATGCATATGGAAAAACACCACATAATTGTGATGGCTAATGTATTGTCAAAAAATAGCTAACATACCACCACATAGCCTTTCATATGTTAAAAATCATGTTTCAGACACATAGTTTACAAATCATATTTTAGAGATTTTCTTTAAGAACATCACTTGGCCACATGAAACCAGAGGAAATGATTTTTTTTTTGTATTCAACCTATTTAAAAAATTTATTTTTATTAAAGTACAGTTGATTTACAGTGTCATGTTAATTTGGGAAGTACAGCAAGTTGATTCAGTTATGTATATATATATATTTTAATCTTTTCCATTATGGTTTATCATATACTGAATATAGTTCTCTGTGCTATACAGTAGGACCTTATTGTTTATCCATTCCATATATAAAAGCTTACATCTGCTGACCCCAACCTCCCACTCCATCCCTCCCCCAACACCCTTCCCCTTGGTAACCACAAGTCTGTTATCTATAAAATTTTAAGAGCAGATCAAGATGATCACCACAGATTTGTAGTTTTGTACATTTAATGTAGAATTTATTGTATATGCTTAATATCCACTGGATAAACATGGGCTTGTTTTATTTCTTATATTTAGCATAGTTCAAATATTAATAGTAGAAATCAGACGATTGTGATTCTTTTTAGGTTAGATGTAGATATTCTGAAAAAGAACACTATAGATAGTCTTATGTAAATAAATGTGACCTGTTTATAGACATATGTAGTGTAGAAAATGTCAACTCCAATTTGAATTGATGTTCCATAATTTTAAATACAGTATTCTACATAATATTTTGTAGGCCTTCTAATCATAAGGAGCAATGTCATAGATGAATGTAAAATAATTTTTAAACTGTTATTTCCCACTACACCTCATCCTTTTAAGCATAACAATGCATCAGTAGTAGAATACTCCAATGATTTTTATTGGCTTGTTTTAGATAAATTAAAAATAGTAGACATAATAAATATGCAAGATTATATCTTCTCATAACTTTATGTAAACATATTTTATAGAAAAAATATCAGTTACAATATTATATTACATTTGAAAACAGTTAAAATACATGGAAGTGAGCAGTATCAAATCCATTTTGAGGTTATCAACTTTTTAAGAGCTCAACATTTTTAGTCATGAATAACTAGATGATAGTGTAAGCACTACTTTGAGTACTTTATTGATTGGGAGGTAGGATAACTACAAGAAAAGCTTCAAAAAAAATGCCTAATTTATTATCTGAAGACTTTCCTTAGCAGGTCAGTTAGCTAAAGATCTTATAAAAAGTGTTCACATCTTAGAACTACTAAGTAGTAGAATAATTGTACATATACTTTTGTATCATTTTGTAATCAGTAATTAACTACTGGAGGAACTAAAAATCTGTTAATTCTGAGAAAGTACTTTGAGCCTGGCACTGTCCCTGGATTAGCTAATTGAATCCTCTAAAAAAAATTCTTTTGACAGAAAATAAAATCATCCCAGAAAAGCATGCCCACAAAAATGATTAAAAACTGTGACATAACATTTCAAAATGTACACAAAATTAGGAAAATTACAAAGGACAACATTAATCAGCATTAGAGAATCTCAGAAATGAAGTGACAGAGTTTAGGAAATTATTAGAAATAAAAGAAATAATCATTTCAGAAATGAAGATTAAACTAGAAAGAACACTAGAACAAGTAAACCTAGCAAGAAAAGCATTAAGAAAAAGTTAATGGGGCTTCCCTGGTAGCGCAGTGGTTGAGAGTTCTCCTGCCGATGCAGGGGACACGGGTTCGTGCCCCAGTCCTGGAGGATCCCACATGCCGCGGAGCGGCTGGGCCCGTGAGCCATGGCCGCTGAGCCTGCGCATCCGGAGCCTGTGCTCTGCAACGGGAGAGGCCACAGCAGTGAGAGGCCCGCGTACCGCAAAAAAAAAAAAAAAAAAAAAAAAGTTAATGGAAGACCCATTTAAGAAAATATTATAAAAAAGATTTGAGACAAACATAAATCCTGAAGAAGTTTCCTACATACAAGTCATAGGCATCTCAGGAAAACCAAAGGAAAGGAAACACATACCCAGAACTATACTCAAGAAAACTTTCCTGCTGGTATTTGAAGCTGTATGTTGAAAGAGGTCATGTACCTAAGGACATCAATGTGGAATTACCCAAAGTAAGGAATACTCTAGTAAAATACTGGACTCTAAAGAGAGAAATACAAAAGTGTCATTTGGACACTTATGCCAAAAAAGAAAAATAAGAAAAAGACCGATTAGGGAACAAAATTGGTTATCAAACAACAGAACCTAACTCTAGAAAAAAATGTGGTAACATACTTATGGAACATACTTATGGTACACAGGGAAGGAAAATGAGAGACATATGAACCAAAGATGTTACATTTAGAAAAACTAACTTTGGGTTAAAAGGACATAAAGAGTATTGTTAACATTGAAGAAATCCATTGTTTCCCTGAATCTTTCCTGACAATCTTCCATAGAATATACTTCAGACCCCCAGTTAACTAGAGATAAATAAAAGACTGGTGTTGAATATTCCACATGTACTCAGTCAGAACTAAAGATAAGTGATGGTTAAAAGGGATGAAGTATATCCTAAAAAAAAAAAAAAAAATTAAATAAAAGGACATCCCTGGTGGTCCAGTGGTTAAGACTCTGCAAAGAGACAGAGCACAGTATGTAGTGTCTGTATACCTTGACTGTAAGTATAGGTTTGGGCGATATAGGCAATATAGATGATACGGATGTAGGGGATATGGACGTAGATATGTGTATTTTACATATACATATATAATCATATGTATATATAAAAAGGGATTATCAGAGAGCATATTCAAATTTTAAAAATTATTTTTATTACTCATATTTGTGGTGATAATGTTACTGTTGTTACTCTGAGATTGTCCTCTGTGTAAAGTACATTAAAAAAATGAGCAATTATGATGGGATATTTTTATTCTATTATCCTCTATATCTTCAGGAATCAGGATTTTTGATGTGGAAAAGAGGTGAAGGGTGCAATATGGAAGAGACTTAATAAAAATTCTGTAGTCTTGAATTTGCATTGAAAGTATTAGTATTAACTTAAGAATTTTTTTTCTTGAAACTACATTGTTATATGCTTGTGTATATGTGTGTGTGTATATACATATATATGTGTGTGTATATATATGTGTGTGTGTGTTCATCCCAGCTCTTCTGCTGTAAAGACCAAGAAGCAATCACTGAGCCAGTAGCAATTAGTATCTATGTAGCACCCAGATTATGTTACTGAAATATCATGTCCCACTAAAGAAAACCAAGGTTTCTTGGAGAAATGGCAGGTCTAGGACAAGATGAGTCTGAGATGTCTTTTCAAACCAGATAGCAAGCTATAAAAAGCTCTAGGTTTATGTCAAAAGAATTCAGAAAATAACTTGAAGAGGCCACTATTGAGTTAATTTGCAATTAATAAATTAGTCATTGCAATGAATGGAAATTTATCAAACACATGTAAATCTATAAGTATAAATGATACTTTAAAAATTAATTGCTTCCCTTCAGAGAATGTGCAGCAATTAAATTATTATCTTGAAACCTAGTATATGAAATAAAAGAATCAAACATTTATCGTGCCTTTCTTAAATGGACTCTACCATTAGATAACAAAGTAGCAGACTGGGGATATGTCTTGTTAAAAAGTATCCCACCAGATAAAATGGAAATGATAGATAACTACATTTTGCAATTACAGATTAATAGATTTTAGAACTGAGTATCAATGGCTGCTAACAAATGAGGAAAGAAGCTCAGATAGGTTAATGCAGTTTTATATAAGACATCATAGCTAGTAAGTACCAGAGTAAGAATTCAAATTCACATCATGTGGTTCCCACAGCCCAATTTCATCACTTTGTCTTAATTCAAGGTTTTTTCTGGACCTTTACCAGGTGTTGAATGCTAGTTTAAAACAGTTTGTATTTTGTGATCAACCTTGATTTATCAGACAAGATTTTAAATGTTCATTAATATCACTTCCACTTGAGACACACAAAATCATCTCAGTAAATTTAAACCACATATTGAGAAAGTTATTACCTTATTCCCTGCTTCTGATTCTTAAGAAGAAATACTTATTTTTATACTAGCATATTTTTAGCAACCCACGTATTTCCAATAATTTTGTTTTTAACAAAAAGAATAGGTCTCATACTCAATGGCAAAGATATCTAACTAAAATTTAATAATATGCTTTTGTTTTGACTGTGTTTATTTTTATGATTAAGTCAAAACAATGAAAAGTTACATTGATTTTCATTACAGCAGCAATATAAAGCTCCATTCTTGTAATAAAGCAGCCAATTAACACAGCAGGTAAATTATAGTATGGATGGTAGGTATGTGATACAACAAAAATTATGATTAGTTCTCAAGTATATGGCATTTGGGAAATACTGTACTAGGCCAAGTTCTAATTTGATATTGTGTAGTTTAGTTAAAAAGAAATTTAAGTCATGAATGATGAAGAAATGATGAAGTTTATATAAGTTGAGATTATCTTAAGGGTTATCATGAACATATATTTGAGTAGTATTTAAAAAAAATATTTAATGAACCAGAATATATTTTCAAAATAAAGTTATCCATAATTTAACAAGGAAAAGAAGTGAAGAAAAAATAGACAATATGATGACATTTGCGGGTTGTTATTTCAGTTAAATTTTCGTATTCATGAAGTTTATGTGATGAATGTAGGGTTATTATGGCTTCATCATAATTGCTTTTGAGCAAATATACAGGTAGGGTGATATTTACTCCAGTAAGTGCTGAAAGGACTTGAGACTCCAGTTACAGATATTTCACATATTAGCCTACAAATTTCAAATGTATATAAGTCATAAGTCAAGAAAAGTATGTACTCACACACATACATATACATGTATGCACATACAATTCCTTTATTTTTGGAATTGATGAGTGAAACTTGTGGTCTTATTTAAATTTAAATCCCTGCTCTGCTGCTTTCTAGCTTTGCAGTCTTGGCCAATGTAGTTACCTCTCAAAGTCATCGGTAAAATGAGAATAATAATATAAATCTATTTTAGAGAATTGTTGGTAATGTTATATTTAATAATGGATGTAAAATGCTTAAAAATGCATATGGTTACTAATTCCAGTATTTTTTATGCCTAAAAAGAAAACATAGCAGAGAGAATAAATAGCCTGTGGATAATATGTATAGTATGGGTTATATATATTTTTTCTTCAACTTCTCTGATTCTGGATACCAAACATGATAATCTCTATATAGCTATGTCTCTAAGGAATATTCAGACAGGTTTCAAAAGCCTCCCAACACAATAGATATGCTGGTTCAGGTTAGGCTATAAATTGGCTAGGAGGAAACACACATATGTGTGAGCAGACCCCTACCACCAGCCCCTACCTACCTCCACCCACATCACTCATACAATAAAATTAAACTACATTTGGGATTTAACTGGAGTTAACCACTTTTTAAAAAGTGACGGAAGACACAACAGATATAACAGCACTACATATTTACATGCAGCAGAAATCGGTAATCATTTCACCTAAGTTCTTAACCCCAGGGTAGAATGATATAGAATCTGAAAAGTGAAGTTCCTAACCTCAGTGTAAATTCACTTTGGGTTTCATCCCTCTTCTTGGGGAATTTATACCATGTAAGCCTTTAAAAAGAAATAGAGATCTGATTCTTTTTTATTCTCCAGCCAAAATCAGCATCAGTAAAGATACTTCTCAAACTGGGGAAAAAATGTGAGGATCTGGGGAGGCAGAGTCAGTGTCTAGGTGTTACTTACTAATACCTTTGCCTCCAGCCTCCGAAAGCCCCAGAAAGCTCATTTAATCACTTTGTGTAACTTCATTATTCAACTGTATGTTACCTATGAGGGTACTACACATCTCACCCATTTCTTCAAGTCTAAGTGAAACCTGGTGAGGGTCTCCATTAAAAAATACATTCTTTTAGAATATTTGTATTCACTACTTCAGTGAGTCTTAGCGGGCAGGTAGATGAGGTTAACAACTAAGGATGAGGTTAGTCAAGTAGAGTCCCCAAACAAGCTGATAGGACATGGTGAAAAAAAAAAAAAACAAAGTTAAAAGTAACGCGTTAAACTTTTTTCCCCAAGGTCAGCCCCTGTAACCATATTGAAGGAAGTCCCTTAAGAGATCAAATGTAAACTCCATTTCCAAAATACCCATAGCATTCCCTAGGATGATCGTTTGTCCTTCACATTGATCTTGTTAACTAGCCCCACAATGGCAGGCACGACTTCCCTAGTTTCCCTGAAACTCAGATGGCTAACTTTAAATTTGTTTAAACTTCAGGTGGAACTCTTGACTTTTTGACACTGATACAGAAACCAGTGTAATTTCAAGACACCCTTGTATATGGGCACTTTTCTTTCCTTTTTTTTTTTTCCAAAATCTTTACAGAAGGTCCCCCTCACTCCTCAACCCATTCATTTTACTTTCTACAGGTAATGGATGGACTAAAATACTGTAAATAATCAGATTAAATAAAAGCAAAATTAAATACCTTTAATATTTTATTTTCAATTTTTTAAGGGGTGTATCTGTGTAAATAGCGGACAAAATAAAGTTGTCAGGATGGGAAAATACGTGTGTATATATACCTTGTGTATTTGGCCTCTAAAGACATTACTGAATCAATTTTTTTGAGTAGTTAGCCAAGGTAGCATTAAACAGTTGACTTCCAGTTCAGCAAATACATACAAATCACCACACTGCTTTTATCTACAACTTTTCATGTTGAAAATCACATTTTAGTCTGCCCTATGGGATAGCTATGTGTACTAGTCAATTCAATATTATATAATCATATTTATGTTAATTTAACAGCAAGAAGTGAGAGGTCATTGAGGAATACTCAATCTGGCCTACGGTAGTCAGCCGTCATCACAGTTACTTTGTTGTTACCAACTTTAGCAATGAGTTTTAAAGTTTATTTTTCAAGTTCATCTATTCAGAAAGAATTAATTTAGAAGCTATTTTATTTATATGACTTGTCTTCCTCATGATTCATATTTGGTCTGGGCTTCAGGCAAAAGCAATGTTAGCTTGCCCAGGGGAAGCTCATTTAGTTTGATAGTGGTAATGTTTTTGACAGCTGGTAATTTCCTTATTTACATCTTACTGATTAGATTTTCTAATGCATCAGTTACTCATGTAACCTAATAATCTGCCGTTAAAGAATCCTTATTTCCCATTAATTGTCCCACTAAGAGAAAATAAACTTTAACTTTTTTTCTTCGTTATTATCATTAATATTGTGAGATTTTTCTCATCTCAGTATGATAGTGTTTATTATTTCCTGCATAGGATAATCGGGATCCACCTTTGACGTTGCCGAATTTTTTTCCAGTTCACCAGCTATTACTATAGATTTGCACCTTACAAACAACTTCAGTAGTGATGGTGCTTTAGCTACTAGGGTTATCTTGGGATCAGACATCCTGAAAAAGTTTAACAACATGTTGTTTAGCTGCTTCAGAATATGCAAAAGGTCTTTTCTTTTTTTCAGCCAATAAGGCATTTTGGGGGCAAATGGTCCTTTAAATATGTTCATAGGAATATATTATATTCGAATAGATTTATATAAATGTAACAAAGCAGTTTAGCAATTATGAAACCCTTGGTAGTTCATTTGTGGTAAAACATAAGGCTATTTATTAAATATGTAAAGTGGTTGATTTGGATGAAGATGTTTCCAATAAAAGATGAATTGTGCTTGTTTTACTGTGGCAATATCCATTAACAAGTCTTTATGAAAAAACATTTCCTAAATTTAAATGTATTGGTTTAGATTTTTTAACAGAAAATGTGTTTAGCATAAAACATGTTGGATGATTAGACATGAAATTTGTCAGCTTCTCTCAGACTGGTCAAGGAAACAAATATTTCACTTATTTTTGTAGGCTGTAATGATGCCCCTACAACAAAGACTATTCTTTGAAATAGGTTGTCCTGGTATAAGAAGTGTTTTCAAGTGGTAGAAATCATATAGGCAACATAAAATATGTGAGTTAAGATTAGCATCATTGAAGACCACCACAGCTTCTACTTACCAGTTTTGACCACAGTTTACCTCCAATTAGTGTTCCAACAACAGACCAGCTCTTATATATGTATTTTCCCTAAGACTATTATAATCCTGAAGAATAGAGAAGGAAGCTAGTACCATCTCTATTTTAATAGAAGGGTTATCGAGGGATTAAAATAGTTGTGTAGCTTCCCTGAAGCCAAAATCTAAGAAGTGGAATATCCAGGATTAGAAAGTGATTTGTTTTGCTTCAAAATCAGACTTTTTGCACAATCCCATGCTCCCTCCCATATCAGTGTTGTAAACTACTCCAGGCCAAAGAAGACAAACAAGTTGAGGAGGCTGATGGTGGTAATTACCAAGTTATGAGATTCCTTAATCAGAATTGTTTCACTCAAATAATTCTTCCCAGGAATACAGTGGTGAATAAGATAGTCGCATAGCACAGGGAGATCAGCTCAGTGCTTTGTGACCAGCTAGAAGGGTGGGATAGGGAGGGTGGGAGGGAGGGAGATGCAAGAGGGAAGAGATATGGGGATATGTATATGTATAACTGATTCAGTTTGTTATAAAGTAGAAACTAACACACCATTGTAAAGCAGTTATACTCCAATAAAAATGTTAAAAAAGGGCTTCCCTGGTGGCGCAGTAGTTGAGAGTCTGCCTGCCGATGCAGGGGACGCGAGTTCGTGCCCCGGTCCGGGAGGATCCCACATGCCGTGGAGCGGCTGGGCCCGTGAGCCATGGCCGCTGAGCCTGCGTGTCCGGAGCCTGTGCTCCACAACAGGAGAGGCCACAGCAATGGGAGGCCCGTGTGCCGCAAGGAATAAAAAGAAAAGTAAAAAAAAAAGACTAGCCTATTTCATATAGGAATAGATATGTGAGTGTGTGTGTGTGTATGTGTATCCATACGGTATACAGACAAATCGACTTATACTAATGCACTCTAAGTACTAGTAAGTATAATTATGTAATGCAGAAGGATTGATTAAGGATAAGCTTTCTATAGTTAATAACTGAAGAACAAGTGGAACCACTATAGCTGAGGTTGTAGACAGAAGTAGAACTGAAGGACAATAGACAGTGGATAATAAACCAGACGTAAGGGACAGCATGGAACTCCCCACCCAACATTTGAGGTCTCTAGGAATCCTTTTGACAGCAATACTTAACACTGCTGTTTCTTCCCATTGGTTTCTTTCTTTTTTTTTTTTTTAAACATCTTTACTGGAGTATAATCGCTTTACAATGGTGTGTTAGTTTCTACTTTATAACAAAGTGAATCAGTTATACGTACGCTTCCATATCTCTTCCCTCTTGCGTTTCCCTCCCTCCCACCCTCCCTATCCCACCCCTATAGGTGGTCACAAAGCATCAAGCTGATCTCCCTGTGCCATGCGGCTGCTTCCCACTAGCTATCTATTTTACATTTGGTAGTGTATATATGTCCATGCCACTCTCTCACTTTGTCACAGCTTACCCTTCCCCCTCCCCATATCCTCAAGTCCATTCTCTAGTAGGTCTGTGTCTTTATTCCCATCTTACCCCTAGCTTCTTCATGACTTTTTTTTTTTCCCTTAGATTCCATATATATGTGTTAGCATACTGTATTTATTTTTCTCTTTCTGACTTACTTCACTTCTATGACAGACTCTAGGTCCATCCACCTCACTACAAATAACTCGATTTCGTGTCTTTTTATGGCTGAGTAATATTCCATTATGTATATGTGCCGCATCTTCTTTATCCATTCATCCAATTATGGACACTTAGGTTGCTTCCATCTCCTGGCTATTGTAAATAGAGCTGCAATGAACATTTTGGTACATGACTCTTTTTTCCTCCACTGTATATTCTTGCCTCCTTTATCAAAGATAAGGCGACCAGGCCTTCCCTGGTGGCACAGTGGTTGAGAGTCCACCTGCCGATGCAGGGGACACGGGTTCATGCCCTGGTCTGGGAAGATCCCACATGCTGCGGAGTGGCTGGGCCTGTGAGCCATGGTCACTGAGCCTGCGTGTCCATAGCCTGTGCTCCGCACTGGGAGAGGCCACAACAGTGAGAGGCCCGCGTATTGCAAAAAAAAACAAACAAACAAAAAAAACAAGATAAGGTGACCATTTGTGCGTGGGTTTATCTCTGGGCTTTCTATCCTGTTCCATTTATCTGTCTTTCTGTTTTTGTCAGTACCATACTGTCTTGATTATTGTAGCTTTGTAGTATAGTTTGAAGTCAGGGAGCCTGATTCCTCCAGCCCCGTTTTTCTTTCTCAAGATTGCTTTGGCAAGTCGGGGTCTTTTGTGTTTCCGTATAATTTGTGAAATATTTTGTTCTAGTTCTGTGAAAAATGCCAGGGGTAGTTTGATAGGGATTGCATTGAATCTGTAGCTTGCTTTGGGTAGTAGAGTCATTTTCACAATGTTGATTCTTCCAATCCAAGAACATGGTATATTTCTCCATCTATTTGTATCATCTTTAATTTCTTTCATCAGTGTCTTACAATTTTCTGCATACAGAAAGACCTGCATACAGATCTTTTGTCTCCTTAGGTAGGTTTATTCCTAGATATTTTATTCTTTTTATTGCAGTGGTAAATGGGAATGTTTTCTTAATTTCATTTTCAGATTTTTCATCATTAGTGTATAGGAATGCCAGAGATTTCTGTGCATTAATTTTGTATCCTGCTACTTTACCAAATTCATTGATTAGCTCTAGTAGTTTTCTGGTAGCATCTTTGGGATTCTCTATGTATAGTATCATGTCATCTGCAAACAGTGACAGCTTTACTTCTTCTTTTCCGATTTGGATTCCTTTTATTTCTTCTTCTTCTCTGATTGCTGTGGCTAAAACTTCCAAAACTATGTTGAATAAGAGTGGTCAGAGTGGGCAACCTTGTCTTGTTCCTGATCTTAGTAGAAATGGTTTCAGTTTTTCACCAATGAGGACGATGTTCGCTGTGGGTTTGTCATATATGGCCTTTATTATGTTGAGGAAAGTTCCCTCTATGCCTACTTTCTGCAGGGTTTTTGTCATAAATGAGTGTTGAATTTTGTCGAAAGCTTTCTCTGCATCTATTGAGATGATCATATGGTTTTTCTCCTTCAGTTTGTTAATATGGTGTATCATGTTGATTGATTTGTGTATATTGAAGAATCCTTGCATTCCTGGAATAAACCCCACTTGATCATGGTGTATGATCCGTTTAATGTGCTGTTGGATTCTGTTTGCTAGTATTTTGTTGAGGATTTTTGCATCTATGTTCATCAGTGATATTGGCCTGTAGTTTTCTTTCTTTGTGACATCTTAGTCTGGTTTTGTGTTCAGGGTGATGGTGGCCTTGTAGAATGAGTTTGGAAGTGTCCCATTGGTTTCTTAAAGATTGAATGGCACATCCATTGCAAATGACTCCTGATGATTTGGTCTCTACAAATAGGACTACACTGTCTAATTAGACAGCAATATTCCATGGTCAAATCTGTTCTTCTACCTCTTTAGCTAATTTCTCTATTCAGCCTCCTAATGGTAAACATTGCCAAGGCTCTTGACTCTCTTTTGACTCTCTATTCACTTCCACAGTTTTATCTTGTATTTCAAATCTGCAGTTGAATTTTACATTAATACCTTCCGTTTTTATCTGCCTCTTGATATATATTTTATAATTTCCAACTTTACAAATATTCCATTACAACCTCAAATGTATATCCAACGTGAGAGGCACCATATTCCCTTCATATCCACTTGTTCAATTAATCTTTAATCTCTGTTACTTCTAACCCATAATGGTTATGGAGTGTGCAGTAGTTGTGAACAACTTTAAACATATATATCTGATTAAGAGTGGCTTAAACAAACTGGAGTTCATATATTTTCATGAAAAATAAAGCTAAATCGTTGCCAGTGTCGGTTCAGCCACAGCGGAATTCAGAGCAGAGAATCTATCTTCTCGCACTGCTCTTGCCTTTTCTTTGCGATCTTCCTACGAGCTTCCCAGGAGACTTCTCATGTTCAGTTTTTCTGAATCCCTTACCCACCTGTTCTTTGATATCGGTGGATTTTTAGTCCTTATCTGAACAAAAGTCAGGATGTGTTAATAAGAAGAGGATCGGGAATATTGTATTGGCCAACCCAATATAAATATGCGTGTGTACAGGGTATCGGTCACAACACCACTGAGAGATTGTTACCTGCTTGCCCAATCGTTAGTAATTCCAATAACCTTTCAAATAAGATCCATAAATCACTCGTTGCTGCTGTAAATTTACCCTCATCTCATTTTAATCTGATCCCCCATAATGCTTTTTATGTAATAGCCTCTGCATTGTGAACCTTTTTAGGATGAGAATCACAGTTCCCTCTAAGAGCTGCTTCTATACCAGTCACTCCACTATGTGTTGAGTGAATATATTAATTTGGCTCACTTTAAGGTTCATTATGTTGGGTATTTCTTTCCTACTTTATTTTGTTCTCCAGCTTCCTATGTTCCCTTACAGAAGTCCATTGATGATGGTGCTCTTCAGCTCTATTTCTCATTCAATAAAAGAATACTTTTTTGAGTTTAAGAGAAGCATTAATGTTCATGAGTAAGAGGCTGATACACATATTTGAAAGGTCATTCTTCCTTTGTGAATAGAGCAATTAGGTACCATTTTAACCAAATTGCTTTTTAAACTGAAAAAGTTAGCATCTTGTTTTCACTGACAAATAGCTTTTCTAGCACAAATAATGAATGCATAAAAGTGAGAAATCTCAATATGTATAAACTATGAGTTACAATAGATGAAAAGGGTTTTAAATATTTAAATTACACATTTTATTTTGTGAAAATTTATCTAAAATTATTTCTGCAGATAGCATTTTTACAATTGACTTGATTTCCACTTAAATGAGCTGGTAGGGTATTGGTCTGAGAGCAAAATCTGTCAAGTCAGACTGCCTTAAATTTAAACTCTGTTCACTACCGTTCTACCTCTGCTGCCTCTGTTCTACCACTATTGTTGCCCAGAAAGTCAGTTAACCAGTAGTCCAGTCCCTTACTAACAGTGACTAATGAGATCATTACTCTAAGGTTGCTCAGTGAAGAGCACTGGGCTAAGCACTTCATGCCTTAACTCTTGCAACCCTAAATGAACATTGTGAGGTTGTTTATATCACTCGGGGCTTGCAAATGTTGAGACATTTGCTCAAGGCCACAGAGCAAATGACAGAATTTGGGTGCAAACCTAGGTAAGCCTGGCCATGGAGCCTGTGGTCCTAACTACTATGATATTGTTACTTATTAAAATGGGAATGTGCGTATTTAACTGCAAAGTGTCTGTGACCACTTTAGATATTACATAATGGCACTGTATAAACTACACAGTATTTTATGAATGTACAGTATTATCATTACTAATTTTAAAACAAAATTTATATGTAATCATTTAACCTTTAGGACAGCTACTTATATATCATGGTAATTGTTAATCTTTTCTATGCAATAAATACTTCAAATGCATATGTAAAAATGGTAAAATTAAACAAGATTAAAAATTATATTTTGTCACCAAATTATATTCAAATAATTCGTATATAAAAAAATTCACCCTGCCTGTCTCTTCCAAGTACGTAGTGTGCTAAAGAAGAAAGTGTTGTGTTAAAACTACAAGTCTTGTTTTGATTATGTGCCTTTTTATTCATGAGGTTTTTAATGTAAGTTCTCTCCCTAAATCATTAACAATTTATGTATTCATTAAATATTTACTGAGCCACCTACATCATACTAAGCACTGAGTGACATAATTGAGAGATTTTACCTTAAAATAGTCAAGAGAAGGTGACTGTGCCTTTCTAACTGAAAATTTGTAGTGTCATTTAAAAGCTGTGTCAAATTTTCTATACTATAGGAATTTTAGAATACTTTCATGAAATCATGACATCAATAGAGAGCAAATTTACTTTTTAACATTTTTAGAAATCAATTATTTGTGTTGCAGATACATTAATGTATGGTTCAATTGCTTTGGGATGCTGACTCACAGGTGGGCTTTAGAGGTGGGGAACGAAGTATAGTGTGCCATGCCATGAAATATTGCACAATTACATAATTATCTTGTCCTATTCCAGAAATGGAGCTTCTTTCAGCTAAAATAGCTCTAAGAGAGAGAGTGCAAGAGGGAGAGAGAGAGAGAGAGAGAAGTGAATGTAGAGGGGTGGGACTGAACATAGATTATGGTACTTATTTCTAGTGAAAAATAGTTCTTCCTGGGCTTAGAAGCTGATCAAAAACAACTGTCAGATAAGATAACCGTTGTGCATTAAAAAAAGCACTTTATTTCTGATTATGTGAATTTTAACATTGGAATGTAGCAGGTATCAGAACACTCATGAGCTCCCTTTAGTAATCAGTTTCTCTTTTTTGATGTGCTATGTATTTTCACGTTTAATAAGTGGGAAAAACAGTCCCTTCCCAGATAGCTCCCCCTCCACCCCCACCCCCCAAAGCTACATTTGTAAATTAAAAAAAATATATTTTCCTACTACAGTTGCCATTGGCACACTGGGCAGAGATCCTAGAAATTAAGAAGGCTCCAGTTATGCTTCACTGTAAGCTTCTTAATTAAAACAGTGAAGTTTCATCTATACTGGAAGGTCACTTTGGTGAGTGGAAATTTTACCGCTGTATCTGAAATGAAAAATTAAAAAAAAAAATTTAAAAAAAGGAAAAACTGTTGCTAACTGTTGGTGGAGGTAATGTCCCATTGATATAAGAGACAAGAGATAATTATTTCTGAATTGCAGATATTAAAAGACAATCTAATGAAAAAAGTAGTTTCTTGAGTTCTGCAGTAATATGGAGAATGATGAAATATTTTGTGTTTCTTACAAGAGTTTGACATTTTTTACAACCAATGAAGATTACCACTTAACATTTTACTGACTTACCTTGTTTATCAGAGAGCTCATTTAAATGAGGGAAGTATTAACATGAGTATTTTCCCCAAATCACTTGCTTAATATTCCCCTGACGTTTCAAGTGATTTGACATATCTTTTCTACTTGCATAATCCTTACATTTTGGCAACACATTTTCTTCATGATAGATTCTGGAATTTATAATCATTAAACAGAAATGGATATGCAGTAAGGTATGTTTTAGAAAGGTTTTCCTTGATTGTATTAAACTTCATGGAGGTACATTTTCAAAGTAAATTCTGTGTGGTTTAATAATATTGGGTTGGCTGAAAGGTTTTTTCCGTAAGATGGCTCTAGTAGCACTTAGTTGTCTTTAACTTCATTCAAAACAATTTTGTTAGATTGTATTGTGACAGCTGTCATATCAGCGTGCATTTAAACAAAAGACATCAAAATTGGTGAATTTTTGTGTAGCCATTTTGATATTGAAGATGGAAGAAAAACAACATTTTCGACATATCATGCTTTTTTTTTATTTCAAGAAAGGTAAAAACAACCGAAATGCAAAAAAAAAAAAAAAAAAAGATTTGTGCAGTGTACGGGGAAGGTGCTGTGACTGATTGTCTTAAAAGTTGTTTGAGAAGTTTCATGCTGGCGATTCCTCGCTGGATGATGCTCCAAGGTCGGGTAGACCCGTTGAAGTTGATAGCGATCAAATCGAGACATTAATTGAGAACAATCGACGTTACACCACGCGGGAGATAACCGACATACTCAAAATATCCTAATCAAGCACTGAAAATCATTTACACTAGCTTGGTTCTATTAATTGCTTTGATGTTTGGGTTCCACATAAGTTAAGCAATAAAAACCTTCTTGACTGTATTTCTGCATGCGATTCTCTACTTAAGCATAATGAAAATGTTCCGTCTTTAAAACATATTGTGTTGGGCGATGAAAAGTGGATACTGTATAATAATGTGCAGTGGAAGAGATGGTGGGGCAAGCGAAATGAAACACCACGAACCACACCAAAGGCCCAGTCTTCGTCCAAAGAAGGTGATGTTGTGTATATGGTGGGATTGGAAGGGAGTCCTCTATTATGAGCTCCTTCCATAAAACCAACTGATTAATTCCAACAAGTACCGCTCCCAGTTAGACCAACTGAAAGCAGCACTCGACGAAAAACGTGCAGAATGAGTCAACAGAAAATGCATACTCTTCCATCAGGGTAATGCAAGACCACATGTTTCTTTGATGACCAGGCAAAAAGTGTTACAACTTGGCTGGGAAGTTCTGATTCATCTGCCATATTCACCAGACATTTCGTCTTCGGATTTCCATTGATTTCGGTCTTTACAAAATTCTCTTAATGGAAACATTTTCAATTCCCTGGAAGACTGTAAAGGCACCTGGATCAGTTCTTTGCTCAAAAAGATAAAATGTTTTGGAAAGATGGAATTATGAAGTTGCCTGAAAAATGGCAGAAGGTAGTGGAACAAAAGGGCAAATATGTTGTTCAATAAAGTTCTTGGTGAAGATGAAAAATGTGTCTTTTATTTTCCCTTAAAAACTGAAAGCATTGTTTGGCCAACCCAATGGTATATTTGGTTACCTGACCATCCCTGTTTATAATTAAATATGATCAGTGTAGTATCTGGTAGTCCAAATTTTATAAAATACATGTCTATATCCTCATATATTTATTTATTTATTTATTTATTTATTTATTTATATATTTATATAGAGGTATATATGTATTTGTGTGCATATAAATAGCCCCTCCTCTCTCTCTCTCTCTCTCTCTCTCTCTCTCTCTCTCTCTCTCTCTCTCTCTCTCTCTTTCTCTCTCTTTCTCTCTCTCTCTATATATATATGGTCCTGAGAGACTATAAGATAAAAGTATAATGGGTATAGCTATTGGGGATGCACAGTTGAATACAAGAATCAATTCTTGAAGTCTTAGGCTTTATAGTTTAGTGAGGTGAGTTACTAAATGGTTAGGCTTACCCACAAACAGTCCCTGAACATATGTATGTAAGTGACCTCTAGGATGTAGAACAGAGAGATAAATAAGTAGAGATGACCCAAATATTAGAACATCAGACTTTTCACAGCTGGAGCCCAGACGTTAAGTTTGTGTTATGCAGTTCCCTGAGGAGCACATTATTGCTTTATGTTATGGAGTGAGTTGACTTCAGAGTCTAAGAATGAAATAGACTATTTCTCTCGGCATCCATCAACTTGTTATTCTGTGTCCTTACATTTTGAAAAATACTCAGGCTGACTCTATTCTCATGTAAACTGAACCATAACCATTAACTCTAATCATTATGGTCTTTTGATAGTGAGTACTATGTGTTTGAGTTTTCTACCAAAATGTATTCTGATGAAAATGCCATAAAAAGCATCTCTGTGATTTATAGGGAACTCTGTAAGTCATGCAATGGCCTGACCAATTTCTTGAGAGACAGTTGCTTATGCTTAGTTTCTTTTTGTTTAAAAACCAGTAGTTTGTCTTCTCTAACAAGTGGACTTGTTAAACCTTGTAAACTTAAAATGATATTTAATAAATCAGTCGATAAAATGGAACTTGATCCTCACAATCACAAATGAAACTAATTTTCTTAATCCAACAAAGGTTGTGTTAACTTACTCTTCAAAGGCTACAAGGACGCCTCCCTTGTTTACTTTGAGAAACTCACCTTTCTTCAGATTACTTAAAATTAACAACCAGAGGGATGTAATGAGAGCCACAGTGAGATTCACATGATTTTTAAGTTCAGAATAGGTTATGGAAGGACAGCCTTTGACAAAAGAAAAATCCCTTTGGAGTTTAAGTACAGTACATTTTCATTCTTCTTTGGTATTTGAAGAGACTTTTTAAATCCTCTTTAGCTTGCTTAGACTTGATGAAACATAGAGAAAAGCTTTATGCTGGTGCTTTACTTCATCAGAAAGGACTTATGTGTATGAAAACATTTTCCTTACTATGAATGTGTTCTGGGAACTCACCATTTAAAAAAAAAAATTCTCTTTTATATTTGTTACTAAAAGACCTTTAAAATTTAGACTTGTTAGATGATGGAAGTGCCTAATATTTACTCTTGATAGATGGCTTTTAAATGTGTCCAATTCTTTATTTCTTTTTAAATGGAAAAAAAAAAACAGTCAAGTGGCTCTTTCATCTATAAGTCTTTCTTATTTAAATGCATTCTAAACTCTTAGTATAGAAGCAAGAGATTATGCCTGAGCAGTTATCAAAAAGCTCTACTAATCATTTATCTCCTTGTATTAAAGACATAAATGCTTGTGTTGCATATCTCTTAAGAAATGTTCATTAAATTTTTGAGTGACTCTTGCTTTGCAAGCTTTAGATTTTTTGCTAAATGTTTCATTATCAGCTGGAAATGTGGATGACCACATTTATTGACATGTAAATAGTAAGTGTGATCTTTAGGATATATTCATGGCCCTTTCAACAGTACATAAACTGGGCAAAGTATAATTGAACACCTAATATCAATGAAGTACCACTCAAACAGCCAAAATTCATTTACTGAGTATTTTCTATGTGTTAGACTGAGCAACAAAAATCAAATAAATGGTTTCTGTATTCCAGAAACTCATGGCCTATAGACATGATCCTTTCATCCATCTACTTTCAGATCATGCATTCTTACTTACAGGTCTGTATTTTACAGTTGTAAATCATTTCAAGGTACTTTGAAAATAATGAAGTGATCCTTTGCTGTTGCCATTTTCTCTGAAGGAATCTCTGATTCCAGGTCACTCTAGTTTCTTTTTTTCCCAAATGGCTCCAAGTTCATATAAGTTTGAGGACTGTTAAATAAAACTAAAGTGAATTCTTTTTTTCTAAACTCAGTATATCTCAGACATTTTATAGCACAAATGGACTTTAAGATAATTCAAAAGGGATGTAGAATGCAGGATTTTCCAAATGCATTGTACTCTGGAAATTTTACTCTCTTTTGATACAGATATTTTTGCAATTAAATATATATATATATACACACACACACACACACACATATGTATAACATATTTTTTTCTTGATATGTAATTTAGGAATTTCAAGTGGGTGGTCCTGTTTAGGAACAGTTGAGCAAGGATATTTGCAGACTACAAGAGGTTTCTATTTGTACTTCAAAGCAGATTTAATCAATTTCTTTTTTCCCTGTGTTTCTACGTCTTTTATTTATTTTTTGTTTTTTATTTTGTCTTTGTGAATATCAAAGTTCAGTGAAAGCCCTTGATCCAAACAATCTCTCTAGTAGACTCAATGTCCTTATATTATTATTATTTTTTTAAATGCTCCTTTCTTTGTCCTTCAATTAAGGCCCTAAACTATCTTTGTACTTTTAACTCTTCGTTGATTCTTATTGGGACATCATTCTCTCCCCAGCTACTTTCTATGTATACTAAAACTTTATTTTATCTAAGGTTTGTCTTCCTCCATGCCCCTCCTTCCTCTTTATTTATTTAATGTAAACAGAACTGCCTGTTTTTCTATGAATTTGACCTCAGTAACAGTTGGCTTTTTCTTAGTTCTCATTAGTGTTTATGGAATACTGAACCAACACCACATCCTATGATTTTCCTCATTTGCAGCCTACAGAATACAGCATATCATTCTTTCAGAACTTATACTTACTGATTTATAGGTGGCTGTCTTCATTCTTGGAGGTCGTTGGTATTAGCCTTTCAGTGTTCCTTTCTAATCTCATGTCTTTAGACGATTATGGGCACTTCAATATTCTCTGAATAATATTCTCTACTTAAGAGTTTCAAATTCCAGTGGTCTTCATTTTCACCCCACTGGTTAATTCATTTAAAGATCTACATTCTATAATGGCTTCCTATATAAAATCTTTAATTTTGAAATTTGGCTCTATCCAAAACTTCATCACTTCACCTAATCTGTTAGCATTTAACAGACACTTCAACCTGATTGCAAGTCTTCATTTATTTTCCATATGGAAGTTAATTATTTTTATTTTAAAAATAAAAATGGTGGAAGGAACTTGATGGTCAATGACTTTGAAAAATTGGAGGTGAGATACAGTTTCAATTCTGTAGGAATTCATATAGTTTTTATTATACTCTTATGCTGTATGAATTCCTATGATGTTCTAATATGTAAAATTTTCCAACTTTATTTGATTACAAAATATTCTTCCTTCATTATCTCTTAGGATCAGTTTGCCACCCATCACACTTTGGTAATTTGGGTGATACTGTTCTAATCTCTGGTTCTCTCTTTATTTCCAAAGATTCTTACTGGTTTTACTTCGATCTTTGCTGAGCCTGGCTCACAAATCGGTCATTTCATCTGCTTTATTTCTTGTTGACTCTTCTTTATGTATGGCGTATTCCAAACATCCACTTTTTCTCCATTTCTGCTTCTAGGCTGCTACGTGCTATTGGAGAAAATAGCCTAACAACATTAATTTGCTCCATTAAAATTTATGATTGTCAGACTCAGCGTGGGCCATCAATAATACTTGGTAAATGTTTTCTTTGTTGTGTTTTCCTCCCTTGTCTATGCTCTCTAGTGGCTATTCTATGAGACTCCAACACTCTTTTGACCTTTTCAAATTTTGCTAACATCTGAATCTCTTATATTCAGAAAATTAGTGCATTCAGACTTTAACCATTTAACTTCCATTGCACCCTAAATCCGCCATTTTCTAACGACATTATTCCTTCCTTCCCCATTTTATGAGAGGAAATGATCATTTTTATTGAAGCTAGCCCCTTTACATTTGCATTATTTAGTCTACCTTCTTCCATTTGTCTAGATTCTTCCTCCAGTATCCCTTTTTGTTCATCTTTGATCCTTTCCCTCTTTTCCAGCACCTTCTCTTCAATATAGACTATCTTAAACATCAGCCTCTTCCTTAAGCAACAAGTAGTTGCTTTATATATATATACTTTATAAATATATTTTATAAATGTTTAATACGTATTCTATAAATAGGTTATGTATAGTATTTTCTTATAAAAGGAAATCCATTTATGGTAGAAAATTTGGAGAACACACAAAAAATTTAAAAACAACAAAATTTCTTTACCTAGAGGTAAAAGTATTAGCATTTTGGTTTAAAGTCACTCATTATATTTCTATATAATATAAACATTTATTTATATTATAAACAGCATAAGAGAGTGTGCTATATAAGTATACATATATATTTTTTGACTGCGCTGGGTCTTTGTTGTGGCGCTCGCAGGCTCTTTGTTGCAGGCTTCTCTCTAGTTGTGGCACATGGGCTTCTCTACTTGTGACGCGTGGGCTCCACAGCATAAGAGCTCAGTAGTTGTGGTGTGCGGGCTTCTCTAGTTGTGGTACTTGGGTTCCAGAGCACACGGGCTCAGTAGTTGCAGCACACAGGTTTAGTTGTCCCGCAGCATGTGAGATCTTAGTTCCCCAACCGGGGATCAAACCCATGTCCCCTGCACTGGAAGGCGGATTCTTAACCACTGGACCACCAAGGAAATCCCTATATTTTTTAATTATAAAATTGAGCTCATATTATTTGAAACTAAAGAGTGAGTCCATTGCCTTTGCTCTCATATCTCCTGTTTACTATTCAAATAATTATATTCAGACTTTAATCTCAATAACTTCACAAAACCTGATTTAGAGTGACTTTACCAGTAGGGTCTTATATATTAAAATCAATATCTTTTTCTTAGCCCTCATTGTCCTTGCATCCCTGAAGACCTTGAAGATTTGTTTTGAAGTCCTTTCTGACTTTAGTTTCCATATTCAACACTCTACAAATATTTTGTCTACCTTTCTGATTTTTTTTCCCTTTTTGGACATCCTTTAGATCCTTATCCCAATCCTCATATTTGATACTCTTTGGTTTTTGCACATTCTGTTCACCTCTTCCAACTGTACATTTCCTCTCTGGGCATTCTCATACATTTTTTTAGCTTGAGCTATTTCCAAATGGTTATTTTCCTCAAATTTATATGACTCCTCTACAAATTACAATGGCAAGGGAATGAAAAGACAAGTCACAGACTGGGAGAGAATATTTATAAAAGACACATGTGTTAGAGAACTGTTAATCAAAGTATACAAAGAACTCTTAAAACTCAGTAATAAGAAAACAACCCACTTTATAAAATGGGCCAAAGGCCCTGCACCTCCCCAAAGAAGATACACAAATGGCAAGCATGTGAGAACATGCTCCACATCATATGCCATTAGGGAAACACAAGATGAAAGTGAGGTACTTCGACACACCTATTAGAATGACCAAAATATGGAACACTTACCACAGGATGCTGATGAGCATGTGAGGCAGCATTAACTCTGATTTATTGCTTATAGGAAATAAAAATGGTACAGCCACTTGGGAAGACAGTTCGGTAGTTTCTTATAAAACTAAACATGCAGTCTAGTGATCCCACTCCTTGGTGTTTATCCAGAGGAGCTGGAAACTTATGCCCACACCAAAACTACATGTAGATGTTTATAGAGCATTCATTATAATTGACCAGAGTTGGAAGCAGTTGAGATATAGTTTAATAGGTGAATGGATAAACTGTGGTGCATCCGAACAATGGAATAGTATTCGATGCTAAAAAGAAAAGAGCTCTAAAGTCATGAAAAGACGTGGAGGAATATTAAATGCGAATTCCTAAGTGAAAGAAACAAATCTGAGAGAATTATATACTGTATGTTTCCAATTACATGACATTCAAGAAAAGGCAAAACTATGGAGACAGTGGTTGCCAGGGGTTGGAGGGATGTGGAGGGATGAATAGGCAGAGCACAGAGGGTTTTGGGGGCAGTGAAATACTCTGTGTAATACCCTACTGATGGATACATTTGTCCAAACCCATGAAATCACAACACAAAGAGTGAACCACAGTATAAACTATGGATTTTGGCTGATTATGACATGTCAGTATAGGTTCATCAATATCAACAAATGTACCACTCTGGTGGCGGGTTTTGAGAATCAGGAAGGCTATTTCTGTGTGGAGGAAGGCAGGGTATTTAGGATATCTTTGTACCTTCCCTTAATTTTGCTGTGAACTTAAAATTGCTCTAAAAATATAAAGTCTTTAAACATTGTATATGATTACTTTCTATTCTCTCACATCAGAGCCTTATATTTCCTGCATATCCTCTTGGATATTTATTCCTCTATATTTCCTCTCAAACATAATATATCTGAAATTCAGCTGTCTGCCATGCAAACCTAGAATCATTTTCCACGTTCTACCCAGAAACCGAGGTGAGGCACCCTGGAATTTTCTCTGACTCTCCACTCCATTATATTACAGAGTATGAGCTAGTTTATCTTTAAAAATTTCTCAAATGTTCCGGCTTCTTTGTTGTTGTTTTCTTTTGACTAAGAGAGAGAACCATGGTTTTACAGGACAAAAACTTACTATAATTTTGGGGTCCTGTTTAAGAGTGCAAACATATTTGAAAGTGAATATCTAATTAGAATATTAAGCATAATGACAAGAAATTGCACATTTTAAAAGACTAACAAATACTTCAAAATTTGGAAAGAAATCTTCACACAATTCCATAACTTTTTTTGGTCGCATAGTCATCAATCACTTCTTCATATAACTATAGTGCTATATTGACATTTTTTTTATAGAGAGAATGGAAACATAATTAGCTTTCCTCTAGTATGGTTCGATCGGTTTGCTCTGAATTTAGGTGAAACAGCTATTGCGATCTTAAAGGAGTGCTTTTATGTGGGAGCATCATTGTGTAGACTGTGTGCCCAGTGTCTTTGCTGTGAGGACTGGAGTTGATGTGGACAGCAGCCACGTCTTTCCTCAGGGTGTGCTGGCAGCTGTCACTTTGATGGGGGGTGGTTGATATTGGAGGAGCTAAAGCCTGCTCAGAGTGTGGGGCAGGGCTTCCTCTCTGATCCTTGACTGTTGCCATCCTCTCAGGGGTGGGGTCTGTTCCCCAGTTGCTGAAGTGGAAGCCCCTAAGGGTTTGACTTGAGTAGGTTCTCTTCTCTTAAAGTGTGTATTTTTTGTTCTCCCCTCACTGGGGTCTTTGCCTCAAAGGAGGGGAGTGTTGAAATCAGTGAGGATCATGCGCTCCCAGAGGTCTGATGCCCTGCCTGTTACGGCATCTGTGGCTCTGCTCAGATGCAATCCAAGGTCATGTCCTTTCTCTGATGGTCATCCCAGGTCTAGTGAAAGGTTGTGACACGGATTGAGCAGGGCCAGATCACTCACTAGGCTGGGACTAGGGGTTTAGGCATTGCACTTGCAGGAATTGAAGTGGCTGTGCTGCTGTCAGAGGTCTGAGCAGCTTCCTTGGCACTACTAGTGCCAGCAATGGCTGTGGCCACCCCACATAGGTCACACACCTGTCTCCTTGGCCATCTTCATGTTATTAGATGGAGTCTTTTCCCAGGACTCAGCTGCCCTAGATCCTGTTCCAGACCTTGTTGTGGAGTGAGTGGGACTGGGGTGTTTGCCCAGTTCAGACTGGTGAGTATGGCAAGGTGGCAGCCACCCCTGTAGAGCTCTCTCTGCCCTGTCTATTGGCAAATCAGCGCCCATGCACGTACCGTGAGTGGAGTCTGGGCTTCTCTAGACCTTTTATCTCTGTGCCAGCCGTTCTCCCAGCAGCCCAGCGGATTTGCCTCCTCTGTGTGGGACCCAAGAACTAGGACACCCAGTCTGTGGCTTGACCTGTTCACTCTTTAGGGTGAGTGTCCGCCAGTGTAGTCTTTCTTTTTCCTCTTAGACCCCTCTTAGGGGCACAAGTCCTGACCCCAGTGCTTTTTTTACCCACATCCTACCTGGTTATGTGGAAATCTTTCTTGTAGCCTTGGTTATATAGACATTCTTCTGCCAGTTTTCAGTTACTTTTCCTTGAGAATTATTTCGCATGTAGATGGTTTTTTTTGTTTTTTTGGGGGTTTTTTTGGCAGTACGCGGGCCTCTCACTGTTGTGGCCTCTCCCGTTGCGGAGCACAGGCTCCGGACGCGCAGGCTCAGCGGCCATGGCTCACGGGCCCAGTCGCTCGGCGGCATGTGGGATCTTCCCAGATCGGGGCACGAACCCGTGTCCCCTGCATCTGCAGGCGGACTCTCAACCACTGTGCCACCAGGGAAGCCCTGTAGATGTATTTTTGATGTGTTTGTGGGTCTAGGTGAGCTCCACTTCCCCTTACTTTGCCATCTTGATTCTCCACCTGGGATAATCTTAACAGCATAAAACAGATATAGTAGAAGCATATTGGCAATTATATCTGTCTATTTAATTATATACACATATGTGTGTGTGTGTATTTTTTACCAGTAGGTCCTTGTTGGTTGTCTATTTTAAACAATCCCAACCTCCCACTC
>NW_020185324.1:9529690-9549079 GCF_003031525.2 Neophocaena asiaeorientalis asiaeorientalis | reverse complement strand
GGATTCTTAACCACTGCGCCACCAGGGAAGTCCCCCAATCATATATTTTTAATGCATGCATATGTATAGGTGTTTTAATACATTTAGTTCAGGTATTTTGCTGCTAATGAATACAGGGTCATGGGTTTGACCCAGGTAAGAGTTTTATTTATTTATTTATTTATGGCTGCATTGGGTTTTTGTTTGCGCGGGCTTTCACTAGTTGCAGCGAGCAGGCACTACTCTTCGTTGTGTTGCATGGGCTTCTCATCGCAGTGGCTTCTCTTGTTGCAGAATCCGGGCTGTAGGCACGCAGGCTTCAGTAGTTGTGGCTCACGGGCTCTAGAGTGCAGCGTCAGTAGTTGTGGTGCACGGGCTTAGCTGCTCTGTGGCATGTGGGATCTTCCCGGACCAGGGGTTGAACCCGTGTCCCCTGCACTGGCAGGCAGATTCTTAACCACTGCACCACCAGGGAAGCCCCGGATTGTTTCTTTTTATTTGTGGCTATTAAAGATTCTTTTTTCCTTCCAACAGTGAAAGCAAACACAATACTCAGATGAATCAAACAGCACATTTTATAAATAGAGAAGTCTGTTTTATTCATAGGAAAGCTGTGGAATGATAAAATATTCATTTAATTGATAGCTGTCTGTCAACATATGATAATAGCAATTTTTTTTGTGAATATAAGAGACTAAAAAGTAGTTCTGTCATGGCAAAACAATGACAGGAGTATCAGGTGCCTTGAGTTTAGTAAACAATAGTTATCAACCATCTGGGTATGTTACAATCTACATAAATGCACAGTGTATCCAGCAGTTACAGGGTCATCTCTGTGCCCACAATAAGTGGGCCGATTTTGCCATTTAAACTTGGCATATGCTCTCCGAGGTGTTGATTATTCAAGATACCTGTATGCCCAAGTCTATTAAGCTTAAAAACTACATTTTAATGGCCCCTTATATTCAAACCCTGTTTAATATGGCAAATGCTTGAGAGCTACTTACAAACACCATTCAATTTCATCACTAATTACTAATAACAGGAATGAAATTAGCACCTGTCTCAGCTGCTTTAGATTTTGGATTGCACTTAATAAACAGTTGAGAAAGTCCTCTGTTGCTAAACATTTACTGGGCCATTTGCATCCTGATTTTCAATGTGCTATTATGATTTATACTCTCATATAGTCATCTGAAAAAGCATAGGACTTAAAGACAGTGTTTCTTATTTGAATTTAAAACAATGTTTTTAATACCTTACATTTTGAAATAATTTGTCAGTATGAGACATCAATTTATCTTCTATAAAATCATTCTATCTTTCTCTTTAAGTCTGCCAAAACGAGAATGCTAGTGGAGTGAATAGGCATTTTCACACACAAAAACCCTGAAAAATCGTTAGAATAAACTAACACACAAAAAAAGAAAGTTCTACTGGTTTTAATGATCCTTAAAACACAAAATCTCTTAAAGGCGTGAAACCCTGGTTTCTCTAGTCATCCCTTCTGGGTCTTTGGTCTATGCTGCTACTATAGGTACTGGAGAGTTTTAACATGAAAACAAGGCAATTGAATTGCAAAATTGTTCAGTGCTACTCACAACACCATTAAATAGCGTCACTTAATAATAACAGGAATGGTAGATTTGGGAAAGTCTCAAACTCAGTGAAACCACACTGAAAGGGTGTGAGAGAAATTATGTAAAAAAGTAGTATGATTAAAAAAAAATGTCATGAAACGATCTCATTAGTGTCCAAGGTAAATGATCATGGTATAAAACACTTCTCTATCTTTTGGACCCAATCTTTTCTATCTTTGGACCCAATCAGTTATTATACTTAAATGTGTAAGACATTATCTTCAAGATTTCAGGCCACCTGAACCCTAGATATAGTGACTAATCATTCAAATTGTTGCCTTTAATTTAATACAGATTTATTTTTCTAATATTTCAAAGTACATCAGGAGGCATTTTTAAAATAAAGTTTATAAGCTTTGAAACATTGTTACAAAACAACCAGAAGATGGCAGCATGGCACCTGTTTAGAAATATGATAGCTTGTAACTTCCATTAAGCGGAAACAGTTTCTAGATTTTTATAAATAATATCTTTCCAATCACAAAATTTTCTCAACATAGAGAACGTAATTAAGAAAAGACTGTTAGTAAGGTCTAAATGATAGCCTGACCAAAGCAGAATTACAAAGGAACAAAAATGGCTTCTTCTTTACTGAAAATAATGAAGAAAGATGAAAGAGAGATGGTAGAGGGAGAATGTCAAGGCTCTTAAAAATGTGCTTTCAGAACATTTTAAGTAGGCTTGATAGAGCCCATTATGGGAAAGAAGAGACTTTTTTAAAATTCCAAACAAGATGAGCCCTGATATTGAAATAACCAATTAATTCCACCGAGGCCATTAGGAAAGAATTAAAGGTCATTATCATAATTGAACAGGTTCAAAACAACTCCTTAAGTTTATCATCTTTAAAGTCCATTTTGGCTTTTAAAAAATACACCTATTGTTTTATGATCTTTTATAGCCCAAATATGTGAACAGTTTACAAAGAACTCCAGTACACTCATTTTATTTTCAAAGTTGTAATCTAATTATAACTAACAAAATTAACTGAAGATTTCTGTTTAGCTATGAAAAAATGTCTTTTAAACCTCAGGTAAGAATCCACATATTTATAGTAATATGGAACATGATAAAATGACAGTTCAAGAAAACATTTTTCTATAATCCCTGAAAAATCCATAGTAAGATTTTACTGTACTAGAAGTTTTGAGGAAAGCTTCTCGGTATATTCCATTATGAACTGTTAAAGATAAAACTCAGCACATTACCTATTACGTTTTCCTGTTCATTTTATAAATTTGTGATATATACTGAATCCTCACCCTTCTACCAAAAAACTCTAGAGCCTGTTCAAACTGAACTGGTTACCCTACGTGTTATAAGACTAGTGTGGGTTTTTCACATGTATTGGTATATTTGTGTATATCCATTTATTCAAAGCTGATTTGTTGTCTACTATAATAGTTGGCCCCATTCTAGGCAATGACTGAAATGCATTACACGTTTTGAATAGATCCATTAAATAATTATATCAGGAAAATAGAAAATATAGGAACTGAATATGAATGCCAAGCATTTTGTGGAAATGTCTGTATAGTTGTTACAACTAACAACAAAAATAATTGTTACTATGTGCTGTTTGAATTTCGGTTATTTTTCTTAGTTTTGTATAATTGGTATAATAGTTAATCAAACTTATCTTTTATACTATTAAACTACCATTGAGTTCATCGTATGAAGATATCTAGTAAACTATATTCTTCAAATAATGAATCACAGAATAACAAACAAAACACTTAGTGATTAAAGCCACCTGAGAATCCAGGCAGAAGGGAGATGATTTTTTCCTCATTTCCTCCTGCAGTGGGCAGCAGAGGCTCAGTTAGGTTTTAACAGGCAACTATGAAAAACAGGGCAAAACAACTGCTCAAACAGTAAACAGGTGGTGTTCTCAGGGCTCATAGGTCTTGGGGGCAGGAAAACAAATTAGATTACGATGGTGACGATAATTATGATTATACTGATAAGTATTTTATAAAATGTTTTCCTTTTTATTTCCCCTCATTAAAAAATATATATATATCCATAGGCTGTATAAATTGTCACTTTTTACAGTTGAGTGACTTGAGATCCAGTTAAGGTAAACCTCAGGATGGAGAGCTACTGAAAAGTAGAATCAGGATGCTGAACTAGATATTCCTGCCTCTACATTAGAATTAGAGGGAAATTGGGAACAGATCAGAAAAGTTCAGCGCTAAAAAGACAATTTTTGATCCTTTGGAGATGAGAAATTATTTGTACTGTTTAAGTATTCTACAAATATAAATAAAATATTTACTCAAGCTCTTAAGCTCCATGTCTGAAGGCAGAAATGGAATTGAAACTTATCCAGGCTATTTATACTGAAAGAGATTTCATTAGTCAGGATGATTAGTTCACTTTAACCTTGATTCCCACCTTCTCTTGGTAAATTCCCAGGTACGATGTTGATCCCCGCCCACACCCCCCTAGCCCCCCCAGTAGAGGATCTTGGCCTTGTGAACAGAGATAACAATTCAGGATTAAGTATTTTGGAGCAAACAATTTATTATTTGGGTCTTTTTATACCCTATGAACCTCACCTTGTATGACATCCAGTGTAGTCTCATGCTTAGATGGTTATGTGCTGAGAACCTCACTGAGTGGCTATAAAAAATGGAAGCTTGAATACAGGCTTATTCATTCTACTTTATGAGTCTTACCTTGGTTTTTTCTCAGAGCTTTCTCTACCAGGGATAGAGGTCTGGTTCCTGAAATGTTCTCATAAGCAATTCCTTTTTACAAGGAACTATACAGAGCCATAAAAATAATTTAACAACACATAGTAGCCTACATTAAATGCTAAATGTGTGGAAAGGCAAGAAATGCTATAGGAAACAGCCAGCCAGCCAGATGTTGTCCTAGGTAAAGGAGTATAGCTATATACTCAGCAAAGGAATTTGAATCAATTTCTGAAAACATCAGAGAAACATTGAAGACTTTTGAGTAAATCCATGAGTAAAGCATTGGTTTCTTCTAGTTGTTTCCACTTTAGGTATAATTTTCACTCCAGATGAAGAATATGAAAGAGTTAAGTGGTTTTTTAAACAGCTTATTCCTTATTGTACATCGACCTCAGGTGGAGAAAATAATACTTCTTTAAAATTTGACCAAATTTGGCCAAATTTTAAAATGTTGGAAGCATGGAACCTACCCAGTTGCTGGTTGGTCTTTGCTTATTATCTTCCCTCCTTTAACTAAATGTTTTTTTTTATTAGACTAATATTTTACTTTGATCTATGGAGTTAGAATAAAATGTTACTGCCTTTTAATGAAAGAACTATTTTTGGGGTCTTATTTTTTTTATGACATGACTTTTTATAATAGAAAAATATTGCCGGGTACTCTTCTTCCATATATTAAGATATGCATAAAAGCAAAAAAGGAAACAGCTTTAGAAAAATTATAACTTCATGGTTTATTTTTACTTGATGTTAAGAATTTCTGCTAGTTATAATATACAAGTTACGTAGGTTGTACAGATTTAATTTTTTCGTTTTCTTTGGAGCTTTGATCTTTCCCAGGTCTTTGACCTTTTGTGATACAATTCTTCTATCATCTTTTTCCTTATCCATTATATTAGGTGTCCCAAATCCCTTATACCTGTTATTTTTCCAGTTTCCCTTCCCTTATTTTTTTTTTTCTGGAATCTAATTAACTCTCTTTTTCACAAAATTTATGTATTTAGGACAGAGACTGTAAGGAAAACTATGACAAAAGAAGATTAACAGAGAAAACTAAATTGATCAATTGTGGACAATGAGAGATTTGACTTTTTTTATTATTGAAATAATTCCTATATGTTTATTTGTAAATGCTTATTTGCCATCATCCTTAGTTACTTACCTATATACAGGAAAGTCACAACATACTAATTTCAATTTGTGTGCAGCACAAGTATTATTTATAAAATAATAATAAAGTGTTATTTTATTTCAGTGTCCCAATTCCAAATCTCAAAGGCAAATTTGGACTTTGCTCATTGATGCTAATTGTTTTTTTTAACCAAGAGTATAACCGTTAAATGAATGTATCAATAAGCTTCAAAATAATTTTCACTTACATGATAATGGTTTACAGTAGGCATATAAGATGCAAATTACATAAACTATTTTTCTAGATCTTGTTAATCTACTCAGGTAGATACATTGTAAATCATATTACAAGACATGTTGTGGCAATTAATACTTATCGAGTTTGAAGAAATAATATAAACAAGATAATATGTTGGGATAGGTGAATGTTATGAAAATAGAAATAGAATACATAGGCTTAAGCAATTGGTTTGGTTCGTGTTATTGATTATGAAATATGGAGAAGTAATATATTCTCATCAGTTTACTTGGAGGAAAAAAGAACTAGAGCAGTGATTATAAAATTCAGTGAAATGGTGACATTGGAATAATTTGGTAGCTACAAAGAAAGTTTTGAAATGTGTTGGCTTGATTTATCTAATTACCTGCCTGAATCTCTGTTATATACTAGCTATAAAATTTTTGATGACACTTTATTTATTTAAAATTTTTTTATAATTAATTTTTATTATTAATTAAAAAAATTTTTTTGGCTGGGTTGGGTCTTCGTTGCTGTGTGCTGGCCTTCTCTAATTGTAGCGAGCGGGGTCCACTCCTTGCCACAGTGTGTGGGCTTCTCATTGCAGTGACCTCTCTGGTTGTGGAGCATGGGCTCTAGGCACATGGGCTCAGTAGTTGTGGCTTGCGGGCTCTAGAGCACAGGCTCAGTAATTGTGGCACACAGGCCCAGTTGCTCCACAGCATGTGGGATCCTCCCGGACCAGGGCTTGAACCTGTGTCCCCTGCATTGGCAGGCAGACTCTCAACCACTGGACCACCAGGGAAGTCCTGAAAACATTTCAGATCAACAAAAATGTTGCAAAAAATGACATAGTGTATATGTATATGCCCATCATCCAGCTTCCCCTAATGTTAACACGTGACATAGTCATAACAATGTCTTTGTACAGTTAACACTGGAACAATAGTACTAATTAATCCATGGTCCTTATTGGAATGTCACCAGGTTTTTCCACAAATATGTGTTCTTCTGTTTCAGAATCCAAAGTAGGATCCCAGATTATATTTAGTTGCTGTTTTCTTAGTTTCTGCTAATCTATGAGAGTTGCTAAATTTTTCCTTGTCTCTCATGACCTTGCAACACTTGAGTAGTGGTCAGTTTCTTTGTAGAATGACTTTTGCTCTGGGTTTGTGTGATGCTTTTCATGATTAGGTCAAGGTGAAGTATTTTTAGCAGTGCCACAAAAGCAGTGTTGTATCCTTCTCAGTGCATCATATCAGGAGGTATATGGTATATTTTATCCCTCTGGATGTACTCAATTAAGGTAGCATGTGCCTAGTCTTTCCACTTTAAATTTACTATTTTTCCCTTTAAATTAAAAAAAAAAAGAAAAAAAAATTGGGAGATATACTTTCAGGCTATGTGAATATCCTGCTTCATCTAAGTATTTTAGCATCCATTGTTGAATTTTACCTGCAGCAGTTACTATCGTGATGTTTACCTGATGGTGATTTTGTATTTCCCTTATTATTTCTCTATTATTATATAATAGGCTTTATGTCACTTGTTACTTGCTATTATTATTAAGCAGAAAAAAAATACATTGTTTCTTATTTTTGTTCCTATTTATTAGTTAGGACTAGCATTCCTTCCAAAGGCTTTAGCTAACTTAGAGTTCTTTTTTCAAAACATGTTTTTAACTAAATTTTGCTGGTACAGTGAGTTACATTCATTCAAACCTTCCCCACACCAAACCCTGTTCATAACATCATATATATATATATATATATATATAGTTATGCACATATATGCTAGTAATATACATGGGCAAATATATATTGACATTGCAATTTTCTTCTAGCTTTAAGCCACCACAGCTCCATTAAAGAACCGATGCTTTGTAATTGCTTTGAATGAATCAGTATGGTCTCTATTATGTCATTGATCCGCTAATTAAAAATTCTTAAAATAAGAAGTGCTATGATTATTTAATGATGATAAAATATCTGATGTGAGAGCTCCCTTATTAAAGTTTACCATAGCTTTGGGGGGGGGAAAATGTATAACAGGAACAAAGCAAACAGTACAGTGATTTGTAATTCTAGAAGGTGAGATTAGATCTTAAAGATTCATTTTTCCTTAAATATAAATTGTGGATACTATGGTTGGAAGTTTATTAACACCAAATAAATCATAAAAAGCATGCAAACTTAATTGAAAATTGTGTCACTAAATTTTCCCCCAGTATATACTTCAGAATTTTCCACAGCATGTTCTACAAATTCTAGATATTTCTGTGATATGTGAGTGCTTCAGAGACGGTGAGAAAAATTTCTAGATATGTTAGCTTCTGGCTCTATGTAGCTACTAAATGTACTGTGTGTCAAAAAATAAGAAATTTTAATTTTAGATACATGAACAGCGAATATGGCTTTGGTCATCTTGCAGTAAACCTTTGCACTCTTTTAAGCTTTCTGTGAGTCAGTTTGATGACATCATGCAAATTACATTGTCTTATTTTGTGACTCCTGCAATTATTCAGCTTTATCATGGACTCACCAAGAAGTTTTTCCCCCCACTATTTAAAATCACTTAATGGATTTGCAGCTAACCTTTGGCTTCAGTCTCGGTCGGTTGCCTTCAGTATCACTTGTGTATGCATTGAGCTGATAAGTACTGTGGTTCATTTTACTCTTGAGCAAACCAAGTTTAAGGAAAAAAGAAAACAGAAAAAAAAAAAAGAAATCAAAACTCCAGACCAATAATTACCTTAGCTTCAGATGAAGGTGGTGAAAAATCATTTGATTGCTTCCTAATTCTTGGCGAGATATAACAAAATAAGGTTTTGGGGAGGTGGAGGGTGAGAGGAGGGCCACACAGCAGAAAGGGGAGACAGCAAGGGGTCATGAAATAGCTTTCTTATGCTGCTTATTATGTCCTTGGATTCTTTCAAACTGCATTTTATTCTGTATTATCAGTTTGATATAATTACAATGCATATCTTGGGTTAATCATGGATCCCTTCCCACATCAATGGCTTTTCCTCAATATTCCCAGCATCATCATTTCACATTACATTTTAATTTGTTAGTTCATCAGGAAGAACAGTGTACCCTAGCATGTAAAGGATTACTCGTCATGACTCAGTAGGCTAACAAAGCTTTTGGTAAAAGGGGAAATCTAATGAAAAGAAAAAAGATTCTAGTCCTTCTAGGTCAAATTATTAGCTCAGATATTTCATGCAAGAGAGAAACTGAGAATTAATTTTTCTCATTGCACTGTATAATATACTTACTTAAAAATATTAAGGACATATAAAATACATATCTCCTATAATAAGCAAGAAAATATCATTTGAGAGTATAATACACACACAGAATCTAAAGCAACTGTACTTTTAGAAATAACTAAGGCTTAACTTTGCGTGGGAGAAAGCTTTTAATATTTCTCTCTCTTTTTTTTTTTAATTTTAAAAGAATAGAAAACATCCCTGGTAACCTGGCAAGAATTTAAACAATATGATTAAATATAAAGGAGGAATAACAAAGTCCATGGTAATTTGGTTATTTACCTTCATGTATCTAAATTACCTTAGTTCATATCTTGGGCTTGTCTACTCATACCTTAAACAATGTAAATCAGTTGACTGGTGTTTATAATTACCTGAAGAATAACATTAAACTAGGCAAGTTCTATGGAAGTAAGTATACCAACCACAAAATAATGAAATTTCCTTTCATTTTGAAGATTTCCTGAGTATTCAACATAGCAGTTTGACTTTAAATTGAGAATTACCTGTTAAACAATGGAATTTTTAACACTTTTGAGGACTTGACAGTATAGCACAGTTAAGGAGGTAAAACTCCTGAGTCAACCTTTTGTGTCCTTATTTTATTTTCCACATGAATCACTCACAGCTATTTATGCTCATTGTAGAAGTTCTTCCCCAAAGACAGCATGTTCTGGACGGAAAGGTCAGTACTTAGGATCCAGTTTTAGGTCTGCCATTAATTACCCACATAAGACTAAACAAATTCCTTAACTTCTCTCAGCCTAGGTTTCATGTTCTGTCAAGAGTTTGAGAAAAGATTCCTTCAATTTCCCTCAATAAATTTTTAATTTACCTCAATTTTGAAAGGTCTTTGTTTTTCAATAATTTTTTAAGTAGGCAAATGTGTTCCTTCACTCAGTGGGTCTGAAGGAGTTAGGGATTTTTAGAAAATCTTAATTTTTATCTGCTTTTTCAATTACAACTTCAATAATGGCATCAAAATATATTGTAATGGCCTATCTATATCTATATATATGACAATAGACTGTATATCTTATGTCATCTAGCATGTGTTTACTAAGAGACTGCCATGTTCATTTGTGCATGTTCATACATACACACACACACACCAGGGTATATTTCTGGAGAAAGATTATCTAAATTGAGATATGACAAATAATAGAAGTTAGCTAATAGATAACGGGGGAAGTAGTATTTTTAGGAAAAAGGAGGGTGTAAAAACCTACTGGACAGAAGGAGTAGCCCTTTTGAGAAATTCTGAAAGTTCATTAAGGATAAACTTCGACTTCAAAAGTTTTAACCTAGTTTAGGGAAAGGAAACTAATATTTGGTGAGGGCCTACTTGGTTTTAGGCAGTATTTGTTGAGTTATACTTGTTCTGTTATACTTGTTCTGATATTATTACATATCTGCATGTAGCTCTTCAGAGACTCACATGTAACACTTTAATTAGGCAACTATTTATTATTGGTCAAAATGATCCAATTTAATTTTCTTCTTCCATTCTCACCATTGCCATTTATTAATGAATCATGGTTAGCCCTTATTCCTGCCCTTGGAGTATCCTCTTTGTCCAGGCTTTTGTATCATCTCCCTTCTGATATGCAGATAGTATTTTAGACGATGACTCATGTACAAACCCCTTTGGGCTGATTCTGTTAAAGAATGTATTTCCTCGCCTCCGCAGTGGTACTCTAATTCTCTTTGTGTACACACTTGCAATTTATGCTTTTCACTTATTTTAATACATTTTACAAAGAATAGTAAGATCTTCCTTTAAAATTAGTGTAAAATATTGATGTTTCTAAAATTATATATTTATATTCAGGAGGTATATTTATTCTTTGAACTATTCCTTTAGCTGTGTGTTTGTACACACACATATGTGTGTTTGTATGTGTATTGGGGATAGGTAGGGGAAAGTGGTACCAGACACCCGTGGTATTTTTTTTCTCTTCTCAAATAAGAATTCTAAACTTCATTAAAAAAGTATTTTGATCATCTCATTTTATGTAGCATAAGATCTGAAACCCAGAGATAAGAGTGTATCTAGTTTTCTTACGTAAGTTCCAGTGCTCTTAGAATAATACAGGTTAACCACGATAGCATATCATGAGCTTGTATATGGCAAGGTACACATTTATTAAACTACTCTTCAGTGGTGTCCAAAATATCCTCATATGGTTGCTCAACTTAAAAAGTATTTTTAGAGGATGACTAGAAAATTGAATTTATACCTTTCAACCCAGAGGATTTGAGAAAGTACTTACTATTTGGAAAACCTGTGCATAAAATTAGCTGGCTATTATCTAGTTAACGAGTAAGGTCTGCTGTCTGGTGTGCTATGAAGTGGAAGTGAACGGCTGTTGGAAAGAGGATATAAATGGTGTTTTATGAGGTTATATTGATCTTTTTGTTTTCAATTTAAGATTTTGAAAAAGTAATTTTAAAGATAAGGAAACATCTAGTGTAAGTCACCATCCCTATTCTAACACGTAACAGCTGATTAGGTTATTAAACTAACATGTTCAGTATTCTCTTGTAAAGTAAAAGGATTAGACTGTTTTGGATTTTTTTTTTTTTTTTGCACATGAATAAGGAGCAACTAATAATAGATTATTTTATGAACCATAGTTAATTTTTTTATCCATTCATTCAACAGATGTCTTCTTAGTGCCTATTATGTGGCAGGTTGTGTTAGGTGCTAAATAAAAGAGCTTACAAAGCAATGTCCCTTCTGTTTAGGAACTGATCAGTACTTTGGAAGAGACTTACTTTTAAAGCAACAATTGGAGTACAGGGTTATGGGTACAGGGATGCAAGGCATATAAGAGATACCTATTTTAGGGTCATATAAATAAGCTCAAGAAAAGAATCAAAAGGGGGATGGTATGAGCTGAGCTCAGAGAACAAGGAACAGAATATGAAAAACACAGAAGTGAAAGAACATAACATATTCAGGGAATAGCAACTGTTTTGTTTGTTTTTTTTTTTTGGAGTGGAAGGGTGATATGAGTGAATGGTGGGAAATGAGCAAGATAGGAACTATTTACTTCATGAAATGCCAAAACCAAGAAGTTTATATATTGTCTTAGGTGATGAAAAGCTCTTTTAGGACATTAGTGGGAGAAGGACAAACAGAATTTATGCTTGGGGTAATATGCCTATTATAGAATAGAAGATGGATTGGATGAGGAATTAAAGAAGAGAGATTAATTAGAAGATTTTAGCTTCTGGCTGCTGTATAAAACTCCCATTACCACTCTTCTTCCCTAAAAGTTTAGGTATAGAACTATAAATACTCAAAAATCAGTGAATCCTTAGATTGAAATTCTAATTATTTAATTCTACAATACAGAAAAGGATGTCAAACATTTTAAATGACTTGCCCAAAACCAGAGGGTTTCCAACAAAGTTAAAATTTAGGACCCTGATCTCCTCTTTCTCAAAAAACACATATTAAAATTCACAAGGAACCAGCCCTTAAGCTTCATAGAAATATTTTAACGAAAGTATTAATGATGATGTGTCTGTGTTAGCAGTACCATAAAACAAGTGACCTTCACGGACAAAACTCTCTGTGGTTAAAATTAAAAAGACAAAGGAAAATTGGATCTGATTATTAATGTAATTAGCTGATGATCCAGTGGGGTGTCAGATCCTAAATGCTAGTTATTGACTGATGATAATGGAGCATTCACATCTTCAAACGGGTGCTCAAGTCCTGCTCTCAGAAATAATGAGAGAGCTGCTCCCTCCATCCTGCCTCCTTGCAAGGTGCTAATGCCGCATTCTGAATAAGGAGGTGCAAACCCAGCATACAGGCAGTGCTGCTCTTGTTCCACATTAAATCCACTGTTTGGTTTTCTGCTGCTGTAGGTTCTGTTTTTTTTTTTTTTTTTGAAAATTGGGCATTTTTGAAGTGCTGTCATGAATATGATGGGGAAGGAATATTATAATCAACCCTTCTTAAGAACTGCCAGATTTACAGTATGTTCATAAACCTCAAACAAACAAAACAATATGTTGAATATAACCCACTATAGTGCTTAACATTTACACAGAATCTTTTTTTTTTAATAACCACTTCGAGGCTTCTGTTGGTGCCTATAACATTTAAAGTTATAATTTGGCAACCATGTTGCTACTGACTCCTTCAAACTAAAAATTTCAGTGGCTGATAAATAGAAATAGTTGTTCATATAGAGAGCGACCACTTTATAGGTACATATATTTATTCAGGTGCATGACTTTAGTGGGCTGTTAAACTTGATAATATTCACTGTGAGATTATTTAATCATCATCCCCTTTGAGGATAAGTGATTTGCCCAAGAGCATAGGTTACTAAATAGTAAAACAATGTTTTATTTCTGAAAATAAGGATTTGCTAAAGAGTTTAGCACTTGGCAATCATGGTACAACAAGGTTTAGACTGTTGTATTCCAATAAAACAATGCATGTACCTCATAACAAAGGGGATAGATCAAAGTATGGAATATTCTTTAGTCTTTATGGCTTATGTCATGAGATGCTTGGTGATACCTCTGTTAGGAAATAAAGGAAGACTACCACTTGATCCTCCAAATGAGAAAGGAAAGTTGGAATTGGATGTCATCTTTGCCAGTTATTTTGGCTGTAAAATAGACAGAGGCAGTTCATTTCAAGAGTGAATCAGTTGCCAGTTTGTAGTCACAGATTATAACTGTGGAAAATCTCTTTCTCCCTGCTCCTTCTGAGGTAATGGAGGATTCTGCTGAAAAACTTATGTCTACTTCTTGGAATTGAATGTTTCACTAATTTATAAAAGGAGACTCTTCATTTTAGGGGGAGCAAGACTAAAGGGAATTCCTGAGTTTGGGGATTTAGTTTTACACAATGGAATGCTGTTGTATCCTGAAGTGTTCACCTAAAATTGTAAAGGTCACTTCATATTCCTATGCTGTTAAATTGTTTTTGAAAATATGGTTACAAATTAAAGCACAATATTTCCTTATCTGTGGGAGCAATTCAGTTTCTGTATTATAAGATATGTAGCGTGTTTCCATTTTGCGGGGAGAGGGGCTGGTATAAATAACACTGAAATGGATTATCAGAATACATAAATGTTTGTGTCAGCATATGTTGATACGTCTTTTTGAGAGATTTCCAGAAGTGAAATAAGTGGGTGAAAGGGAGCAAATATCTTGTAGAGTTTGATATGTGCTGGAAAATCGCTTTCCAATTTATACTACCACCAGCAATGAGTGAAGATGGCAATTTTATCACACCTGTTCATCACTATCAAAACAAAATATCGCAAAAAGCTTGCTTTATTAAAAATGGTATTATTTGCTTTTTGCAAACAAATTCCCTCAAAGATAGATATAGGCCAAGCTGTTCTCAGTAATTAAAATCTTTGTGTTAGACTCTTTCTTTAGGTCAGGAGAGAATCACTTTGAAAGCACATTTGGGGAGGCAGGAAACGGAAGCTGTGTCCACTGATAGACAAGCCCTTGAAACCTGGAAAAATCAGGAGAGCGTTGGTTATGCAATAAGCCCATAAAAGAGAAAGATAAGTATTAAATAGAAAATGGGAGAACACTGAAGATAATATTTACTTCTGTTGCATGTTTGTGTATAGCTGCAATCTAACTTTGGAAATTACCAATTGCATTAGTTTTCTAGAGCTGTCATAACAGCATATCTATTGAACTTGCTCCTGAAATTGGGTCATACATCAGTAGGGAAATGAAAATGGAGTGAAAATTTTCTCCGAGATAGGTTGAAAAATTAAGTCGTTTTAAGGACCTAACATTTAAATAAGGTAATGAGGAGTAACTCTGCCCCACAGTTTTTTTTTTTTTTTTGCGGTACGCGGGGCTCTCACTGTTGTGGCCTCTCCCGTTGCCGAGCACAGGCTCCGGACGCACAGGCCCAGCGGCCATGGCTCACGGGCCCAGGCACTCCGTGGCATGTGGGATCTTCCCGGACCGGGGCACGAACCCGTGTCCCCTGCATCGGCAGGCGGACTCTCAACCACTGCGCCATGAGGGAAGCCCTCTTCTGACAGTTTTGACAGGGGAAAATGACGTAGCCTGGAGAAAGTCTTCCATGATAAGCTCTATGGCTTATGCTTACAAACTTACTATATGTCACATGGAAATGGATACATCCATTTGTGACCATAAATGACATAAAGTTATTCTGTACTTCACAATATGAATAAGGTATGGAAAAAAATTAAATGTAGCTTTTAAATACATGCACTGTCTCATGCAGACATTAACAACTATTTACTTGGTACCACTAAAGAAATAGACAGGGATAAGAAATGGTATAAAATACTGACTTTGTATCTGAAAATTAGCTATATACATTATATAGTCAAATTTATTAGATACTAATAGTTAATAAAGGTGGAAGCAATAACAAAATCTCTGAAGTATTCATATTGGGTATAAGGGGCATACATCACTGTGCTGCTTATTTATTTTGGAGTAAAATAGTGTTTCAGCTCTGGTGAAGTAACTGTTGGCTTAGATATACTTTGGTAAGAACACCTCTTGTGCTCAAAATATAGGAAGGACATGTAGGTCCTGCGACATTTCATGGCTATGCATTTTGACCATTTCTAAGTTTGCTCTAAATATAGGCTTCTCCTTTGAATCACAAAAGTAAAAACATAAACTCTCCTATTCTTTTCCTCCTCCTTTCCCCAATGCATCACTTTTAGCTGTCCAAATTCACCTGTAATTAATTAATAGTTTTAGGGAATTTCCCTGAGACTTTTGGCTTTTGCAGAGAAGATCCTTAAGGGCAGTTTACAAATTAAAAAATGGTATGTTTTTTAGTTTGTAAATACCACTAAATCAAAATTTAAAAAAACATTATAGTTTACAGATTAAATACTCTTAGCACAATGATAATAATAAGATACTCTCAAATGAGCAAAATTAGGCCAGTGCAGGATTACACTTTAGTTTACCTTAAATAGTAACAAACTGATATCAAAGTTTAGTTTTAGTCCAAGTCACTGCACATATTGTTTCTTTATGTAAATATTCGATAGCCATATATCTTAGATTTGCTTAAAGAAGGTTAGTTGTTATTTTTATGTAAGTTAAAAAATAGTCCTGCCCCGTTCCGGGAAGATCCCACATGCCGTGGAGCGGCTAGGCCCGTGAGCCATGGCCGCTGAGCCTGCGCGTCTGGAGCCTGTGCTCTGCAACGGTAAAAAAAAAAAAAAAAAAAAAAAAAAAAAAAAAATAGAACAGTAATATTCAACCACATTTTTTATTGTGGTTGTTAACTATTATGGTGTATTATCCAATTTCTAATAAGGCAAATAACCTATCTCTTAATCAAACTGAATTATATCAAGCAGCATAATATATGGCCTTAAATTTAGTGTTCTTTAAGAGATAAAAACTGAAAAATGATAAGCCACCAAAATATTTTCTGACCTTGAAAAACATTTGAGAAAAGGAGTGAGAATACAGTTACCTGTAGGGTTCAGATTGAGGCAGTGTAAAAAACTTTGTGACTAGTACCTGATCAACCTGAATTTAATGCATGGCTTCATTAAGTACTAAGTGAGCAGTGTTTAAGTAGGACGCTTGACCAGGGTTAGTACTCTTTTTCCTGAAGATTCACTCTACATAAATGATATCTCATAATTTGGGAGGGTTTGTGAAGAGCTGAGGTAGCAGGAAACTCCCATACCCCCTGCTAATTCAGACAGGTTTTCTCAACCTAAGCACCTGATTGATTTTTGTGTGTGTGTGTGTGTGTGTGTGTGTGTTATGCGGGTCTCTCACTATTGTGGCCTCTCCCAGTGCAGAGCACAGGCTCCGGACGCGCAGGCTCAGCGGCCATGGCTCACGGGCCCAGCCGCTCTGCGGCATGTGGGATCCTCCCGGACCGGGGCACAAACCCATGTCCCCTGCATCTGCAGGCGGACTCTCATCCACTGCGCCACCAGGGAAGCCCCACATGGTTGATATTTTAAGCTGAAAAATTTTTTCTTGTGGAGGCCCGTCCTGTGAATTGTCGGCTGTTTAGCAGCATCCATGGCCTCTAACCACTATATGCCTATAGCACCCTACACCGAGCTGTGACAAAAAATGTCTCCAGGGATTGCCAAATGTTCCAGGCCATGGGAGTGGCAGGAGGAAATTAGCCCTGGGAGAAAATGCCTGAGTTAAAACAGTTAAATGATGTCAATGAAATGATAATACCCCATCTTCCCTTCACCACCATCAGCAGATCTAAAAAACAGCTGCTGCTCGAAACATAGTTTTCCAAATATATTGTCTATCAGGTTTGATATTTAGAATTTTCCTTAACGAGTCTATAGGTGTTTTATTCTTGTCTTTTTTATTCTTCCTTTTTTTTTCCATTTTCTCATCTCAAGTCTTTTTTTCCCTCCTAATTCTAGCCTATGCTAAGTTCATTTAAACCACTATTTTATAATGTCTCCTCCCTTTCCTCCTGCAACTTATTTCCATTTATAGGAGTATATGTTCCTATCAGAAAAATCAGAGCAAACACCCTTAATCCTATCTTTAAAACCCCAATTATTCCTACTGGCCAGAGAAATGGAGATTTTAGAAGTTGGGGATTGTTTTTTCTGTGAATCCAACCCTGACTTTGTTGATACCATGTTTTTCTGCGATAAATTCATTATAGTCTGGCTGTAATGCTGACTATCCAGAGTTTTGTACTTTCTCTTCACCCTATGCTTCTACTCCCATGGATGTTAGACAACTGGATTCTTGCTTGGCTGGGGAAAACTTGAAGTGCCTCCCTGTCATTTACCAAGATTTTCTGTTCCTCTAGTCATGCCAGACCATAAGTAAAACACAGAACATGGAATGATAGCTATTAAATACCACTTAAAATACCTCATTCCCCTGCCAAAACAAAACAAAAGACAAAAAAGAATGCCACTTTTACTTTGATTTCTATGAATTTCTTTCATGAATAAAGTTTCATGTTTTTTTATGTGTTTCTCAATTATTTTGCACTTAATTATAATTGTGTGAATATAAATATAATTGTATTAAAATAGAAGAAATATTGGGCTGGCCAAAATGTCTGTTTGGGTTTTTCCATAGCATGGTACCAAAAACCCAAATGAACTTTTTGGCCAACCCAATACAAACTTTTTCATACTGAGAGATGAATAGACTAGAAAGCATGAGTTAAAATATTTTTTAGATATTTAAATAATTTAATATATTTGAACTATTTTTACTTTTCAAACATTTTATAGTTTTTAATAGCTAATGTTTATTGGCCACTTCCTATGCCCTAGGAAGGGTTCTAAGCAATTTATTTGTATTAACTCATTTAATCTTTACAACTTCATTGTAAGTGATAAACTGAGGCTAACTAAGATAAGGTTATGTACATTGTCTAAATCCAAACTGGTAAGTAATCCAAGGACCAAAGTTCAGCTCCCAAAAGTGTGAAATTCTAGTTTGGGCCATAAAATTTAAAAGATAGCCTAAATTTGTGTGTGTGTGTGTGTGCGTGTGTGTGTGTGTGTGTGTGCGTGTGTGTATTTTTTTAAGCAACAAAATCCTGTCACTAAACATTACCTTATGTAGACCTTTCAAGTGAGAGAGGAAAATTGTGTACGAATGTGTATGTGTTTGTGTATGCACTTGTACATGGCTACTTGGCTTCAATAATGGCTGAAGGAATGTTATAGGCAACGTGGAGTCTTGGTTTCTTCCCATCGCCCAGAAATTCCTGAGGCATTACCCTATAAAAATGAGAACTTTGTAATTCAGAGTTTGAATCCAGTTTACTGGATTACCACTCCAGTGCCTTCTAGAACTAAATTCATTTAGGTTAGTGATCTTTACATATGGAAGAAAACATTATATTTATTTCTATTTTATAGGTGCTATTTATTATTCATGGTTAAATTTTTATCCCAACATACTGGTAGAGGTCACAAAGGAAGTTTTTTTCTCTGATTTTTTTTCCCCCACATCTGGAAATTTCAGGCAGATAGAATGTCAAAAAACATGAATGAAGTAAGTGGTTCTTTCCTTTTGCATTTAATTGAAGTCCTTGTAATTAGTATTATCACATTTGCAACGAGGGTTCTTAGATTTAGATCTGTCCTTTTATGTGGGTGAGTCTCTGGACATATTTGGAAACGTGTCACTGCATCTAATAGAATAATAAAATAGAAATGATGGAAATATTGGGCTTTAGCACAGCAATATGTGATTCTGTTTCCTGTTTTGATTTCTAAAGTACTCAAGTTCATTTGCACATATTTACATCTGTTATCTGCACATATTTTAGTCTCACTACCTGAAAGTTTGAAACATTATTACTGTGAAAATCATTCTCTGTTAACTTTAATTGGTGCACTGATGCCACTTTTCTTTTTTTTTTTTTTTTTTTTTTTTTGGGCACCCGGGCCT